>NC_057800.1:560574566-560683943 GCF_018294505.1 Triticum aestivum | reverse complement strand
AGGGAAAAAGGGTAGGTGGCGAATGGTAAAACCAAGGTTGGGCCTTGCTGGAGGAGTTTTATTCAAAGCGAACTGTCAAGGGGTTCCCATTATAACCCAACCGTGTAAGGTATGCAAAATCTGGGAACATAACACCGATACGACGGAAACTAGGGCGGCAAGAGTGGAACAAAACACTAGGCATAAGGCCGAGCCTTCCACCCTTTACCAAGTATATAGATGCATTAATTAAATAAGATATATTGTGATATCCCAACAAGTAACATGTTCCAACAAGGAACAAACTTCAACCTTCACCTGCAACTAACAACGCTATAAGAGGGGCTGAGCAAAGCGGTAACATAGCCAAACAACGGTTTGCTAGGACAAGGTGGGTTAGAGGCTTGGTTCAACAATATAGGAGGCACGATAAGCAAGTGGTAGGTATCGTGGCATAGGCATAGCAAAAGAGCGAGCGTCTAGCATAGCAAAGATAGTAGTGATTTCGAGGGTATGATCATCTTGCCTGAGATCCCGCAAGGAAGAAGAACGAGTCCATGAAGAAGAAAAACGGACGAAGTCGAACGGATCCTCACAAACGCGACGTTACCGGAACCAACCCGAAGAAGCAACACCGGAAAGAAGCACACAAACATAGTAAACAACCACCACATAATCATGGCATGATGCACAATCAAGTATGATGCATGTCCGGTTTAATGATTCATGGCATGGCATGGCAAAATGCAACAAACAACACTACAAGTTAAGTGGAGCTCAATATGCAACGAGTTGCATATTGACGGAGCACCACATCAATTATTTAGTTCGATCTTGTTTATGTACCCAACAATATTAAATGTTGTTAAACATGGCAAGAGGGTGAAGCAAAAGAAAACTACCCATCTAGTCAAGGTTAAATGAGGCCGGAAGCAACGAACAACAAATCCAGAAACTCCTCATGAGCATATTATAGATTTGGTACTGTTCTTACCTAAACCATATTTTAGAGTTGTTTACCATGCAAAACAATGTCACCATGATAAACTAGGCAAAATTCTACCCCATTTACATATAAAGTTTATTAAATTCCGAGTTACGGTTAAATAGTTATGAATTAAAGCATTTTAACATGGCATTAGGTAAATTATGAAACAAACAACATTTTAAACATTTTAAACATGGATGAAAGTGGCATATTATGAAACTAGATAAAATTCTAAGCAATTTTCATATATTAAGTTTTTACATGTGATGCTTTGTTTGTGAGTTAAAGCATGCATGAAGTTCAAGGGTGTTTCTGCAAAACTGTTTTACTGGAATAAAAGATAAATTTGCAGAAACTGGGAAAAAAATGTAGAAGTGGCTGACTCTGGGACAAGCCCAACAGCAGGAAGAAAAAAAAGGTGGGGCGCTGGGTGGCCTCACCCATGGGCTTTGGCCCGCTGTTGCAGAGAAGAGGCCGGCAGGGGCGATACTGGGCCGGGAGGCCGAGCGCTGGGCCTTGCGCGGGCTGGCGCTGCTCGGTGGATCTAGGGGTCGACGGGCTGAGGTGGAGCTGGGTATCTGGGCTGCGAGCAAAGCAGAGGAGGCCTCGCATGGCGAGTGGCACTCGTCCAGGCTGGCGCTGGACTAGTCAACGTGGGGCGGGGTGACTTGTCGTTGGTCGTCGTCGTTCCCACACGCAGAAGCAGAGGCCGGTGACGAGGACTTGGGGAGGATCGACCGCGGAGACGAGATGGAGGGCGCGGCCTACGGGGTCCAGCTGGAGGCTCTCGACGCCGATGAGGATCTCGGGGAGGAGAGGAGCGGTCGAGGTAGAGGCGGCGTCCTCTGTCTAGACTGCTGCCGTTCGACGCAGCGGAAGCAGAGGAGCGGCGACGGCGGGCTATCGATAGGAACGGGGCCGGAGAAGGTCGTGGGGGTCGGGAAAAAGGCGCGGCGGCGGTGATCCCCTCCAGATCCGGCGCGGCTTGGG
Organism: Triticum aestivum; assembly: GCF_018294505.1. Lineage (NCBI taxonomy): Eukaryota > Viridiplantae > Streptophyta > Magnoliopsida > Poales > Poaceae > Triticum > Triticum aestivum. Next base: position 560,681,986 of record NC_057800.1, on the reverse strand, counting down.
GCTTGGCAAGCTCGCACGAGGTCAGAACTAGAGAACGACGACTCCTGTCCTTGGCGTCGGGGCAGAGCTCCTTTGGGTTCCTGTGGAAGCAAGAGAAGGAGAGAGAGGGGGGATTAGAGCAGAGGAGGGAGGAGAAGGCAGGAAAAAAGAAGAAGGGCGCAGGTGAGGGCGATGGCCTGGCCATGGTCGTCGGCGCGATGAGGTCTTGGGCACGAGGGGACTAGCGAGCGGCGCTGGTTGGCTGCGTACAGAAAAAGAGAGGTGGGTTGGATGGATCCCAAGGGAGAAGGGACAAGAGTGGCGGCGGCGCTAGGAATTAGGGAGTATGGGACAGCTCTCCTCAATTTTAGGGTTAGTCTGATTATATAGCAGATGGAAGGGGTTTTTAGGTGCGTCCGATTGTCATCGGACGGCTCCGGGTCAAATGGGTAGTCAAAAGAAGAAACGAAAGAAGTATCGTGGTATTTCAGGGTTGATCCGGACTCAACTGTTACGACTGAGCGGGCCAGGTTAGGGGGTATCTCGTCCCTCCGATTAAAATCGGACGTCGCGAAAAAATATATATATTAGGAAGTCCAATTAACAAAACGGAGACGTTTTGTAGATGTTTGGAGATGATCCGGACACGACGGTAGCGACAGTTCGGGTCGGGTCCGGGACAGCTTTCGGGCGCGCGAGGGGGTCGATGAACCGTGCAAAGAGGGTTTGATGGACAAGGTCAAGTGTGTGGTTGGACTGCGAAGAAAAAGGAAAGCAACCCGGCAACCGTTTCCGGAGACCGAAAACGTCCGACGTTAGACCAGCGATATTGTCACTATGGTTAACTGTTGGGGCATCAAACGATCTCCGAATGCGATGAAACTTGGCGGGCGACCTACTAACACTAAAACAACACCGCATGCCAACTTCCACCCCAATCCGTGAACATTTTCCGGCCACTTATAAAACACTATTTCGGACATGCCGCGGGCGCGTGCAAGTGGTCTGGACCCAGAACAGACAACAGAGGGAACTGGGGGAACCCGGACGGATGCAAGTTTTGAAAACATGATGACATGATATGCAATGCATGACACGCAAGCAATGACAAGGCAACAACAGCGAAAAACTAGAGGACACCTGGCACATCGATCATGGGGTGTTACAACACTCCACCACTACAAGCGGATCTCGTCCCAAGATCTAGAATGGCACTGGAGGGAAAAACGGAAGAGAAAGAGAAGAGGTAAAACTAAGTTGCTTCTTTGACAAACAAGTGAAACCAAAGAACCTTGAAAAGGTTGAGCAAAATGAAAGAAAGAAAGCAACGGAGAAGAACAAAGTTGAAAGCACTCCGTTAGGAAAAAGGAACAAGGAAGAACAAATTCAGACAGCACTCCGATTGAAAAGAAAAGGAATTGAATAAGAACTTGATAAGATGAGAAGATACTTGATGAAATCGCAATACACTGCCTCCGTAACTATTGAATGAATGGAACAAGGGGTAAGAAAGATCTCAGACAGCACTCCGGTTTAGAAGAGATGAAAAACTTGATAAAATGAAAGAGCTTGAGCAAAAGGGACACAACACTCCGGTTAAAACAAGATAGGGAAGGTATAAGAATGATATAAATTTGGACAGCACTTCGACTATAAATGGAAGAAATTGAACATGATCTTGACAAACCGAGATGAGGAGTGAAAAGAGCAACATCACTAGACCTCCGGGAGAAAGAATAGAAGTTGGCTCTTGGAAAGGAAAGAATTGAGAGGAAAAAGGCATCTTATACCACAATAGAATTTGAAAAGCATCCTTAAAAGAAGGGTTGAACGAAATTGTTGGAAAACCAACAATGAAAAAGATAAGCTTGATATGGTCTTATGGAATACATCTCAAATTATGAGGTGACAACCTGCCACTCACGGGAAAAGAATTGGATTGATAAGAACAAGGAGACGAGAAACTATATCGCACCGGAAAAGATAAAAGAAGACATTTGATCATTTATAAGCACCATAGATAGCAACAATCCTTAGGGAAAGCTTTAGGTGAAATATAACCCAAGATAATTCCAATGAATAGGTTGATGGATTTAAAATATCTCATTCCTAACAACATGTGAGTTATGAAACATGAACTCAAATTATTAAGAATGACATAATACCATCTCCAATGATACGGAAGAAAGATTGAACTCCGGATTACAAGATGAGAATGCTTGAGCTCCTTAGAAAAGAATCTCGATGAACACTTCGAGAAGGAATATAAAACCTTGATGAACCATCATGTAGAAACTTCATGAAGAACCCCGGTAACAAAGGGTAACGACAAGAAAAAGACGTTTAAAAAAACACAAGGTGAAACCTTGTAATGATTTAAGATGGAACTTCGTGATGATGAGAGCTTGGAACTCCGGGAAAGAAAAGATAAAGCATCTCGAACTGAGATATGATATGATGAACCACTCCGGAAAAAAATTAATCACTTGGATGGGACAAGAATAAGAATTATATTATGCTTATCCTTCACCAATTTAAATTGATGACAAGCAACAGATCGCATATGACTTATTCTCGTAGAAAGGATTTAGATAGATATAGGGCAAACTTAATGGACCACCGGTAGGATTGAAACAATGAATGAATTGATATGATGAATAAGGAAGAGAACTCTTGAGCAAACCACCGTAAGAATTGAAAAGAACGATTAAAACATGAAGACACACCAGGAAGAATTAGCAATTAAACAAAGATGCTTGAGATAATTTAGACCCATGAGAACAAAAAGATTACGAGCTGATTAGAGAATCATTGATTTAGACACCGGTATGATTTAGAGTATTAGAGCTAAAAACTGGAATGGATAAATCTTAGATGATGGGCTCCGGATAATCAAACTGAACAGAATTTTGAATTGCTCCGGATGGGTGAAAAGAATTCTCACAATCGAAAAATAATTATGAGAGGATGGGAACACGCTAGAATCACAAATCTTGAAGAGAATGGAGCAAGATATGGAGGATAAGTCTTCTTCGGGCTTCAAATCCGAGAATGACGACGAGAAACACCAACAAAAATTGTTGAGGCACTCCGTAATAAGAATAGAAAGGTTGAGCCAACGATGAAAAGAAATGGAAGATCTTCACGAAAGGCATTTGACTGATAACAATTCATTCTTACGTCAAACTTGGAAAAAGAATTTGAGAGTAATGCCGGGAAAAGAGAAGAGTCAGGTTAGATCCTGGGAAAAGACCTGTGGGTTAGGGCCCACTCAAAAGATACACCGTTGAACAATTTAAAAGAGAGAAAACCCTGGTTGAATTAAAATACTTGAATGAGATAAACATTCTCAAAATAGGATTAACGGATCTTGAATGATAAGACGATCCTTCTGAGATATCTTCAGCACTCCGGAACAATTGAACAGCGAGAGGTGAATGATTAAGGATTGCACCGGCATGAGAAAACATTGAAACGAGGAAAAGATATGATCAACAAAGCTTGACTTGAAACCACCGGAGAAGAAAAGAACGAATAATGGTGAACTAGAAGAACACCTTCAAGGGAACCACTGGGTAAGAATAATGATAGAAAAGAATGGAGAGACTTCACATCAAATAAGATGGATACTCGATTAAGATATCTGAATCCTTGGAGAAAAAACAAAGGGAGGGAGGGTGGGAAAAAAACAAAGACAATTTGGAATGGATGAAATGAACACCGTTGAGAAGAACTGATACTTGATCTTGCGGTTGTTGAAATGATCGGATCCACTTGAAGAGAAACATGCCGGTTGAAAAGGATTGACATGACAATCTCGATTATCAAGAGGATTGGTATTCACATCGGAGTATGAGAACACCATTTAGGAAAGGTATGGAATCAACTCTTGACTTCGAAGCAACTCAAATACCACAACTCAAAACAAAAACAAAGGATTGGTTGCAGAATAAGCCGGAACAAACATATGATAGAGATTTCGCCTGAAGTTTTTGTGGTGGGGCCTACACGGGCTCGATCGTACAACACCATCATGTACAAGGCAGTGCACATGACATACGAAGCGTCCCCGAGTCGGCATAGCCAAGGACTCTTTAAGACACAACCAGACCACTGTAAAACCGACCGTGAATAGGCGGACCACTAGACGTCGAACCCCAATTTCAAATCATACATCTGTCGGAAAGATATCCTAAGAGCTACGTGAATTCCCACTTATAAACTCCCGAAACTTTCTGGTTACGCAATCAGGTGTTGGGGATACAGGGGAAGCATAATATCTCACCCAAATCTAGCAAATCCTACATCCAGCTGTATCCATCCTTCAACACATAACCAAGAAACCTTCGGAAATCATCTACCTCAACCTTCAAAAAGCATCCGTTATACGAGTTATGGCAATACTCCCGAACTCCCGCCCCAGTACTGGGTGGCATCGAGGTTATCTCACCAACGAACTGCATAAAAGAGATTTTCGATGTCGGCGTACTAAACTCAGGTATTCCATAATTGCAACGATAAAATTGTGACGACAACACCTCGGAGCTCAACTCCCCGGGACACTTCCACAAAACCCCTGACAGGAGGCACCAAGACAATGTTCTCGTCACAAAACCATCGGAACGATTCCAAGATACTTGCGTGATCCTAAATTTTTTTTAGTGAAATTTGAGAAGAGAAGAGTCAAAACTCTACGTCAGGATGCCATACCAGAGCAATAAGGAGACTGGGAAGTAAAAAGAATTCCTAACTCTCCGATATATAATTCCTAAATGACTCAAAACATTTTTCTAGACACAACTCGGCCGCTAAAAACGATCAAGCAATGGGGATCCTAAGGTCGGGGAAGGCTCTGATTACCAACTTGTAACGCCCTCGATGCGGCTATATCTCCCACGTGTCGAAGCACGACTTAGAGGCATAACCGCATTGAAAGCAATGTCGCAAGAGAGGTAATCTTCACACAACCCATGTAATACATAAGGGAAAGAGATACATAGTTGGCTTACAATCGCCACTTCACACAATTACATGAATAAAGCATTACATCATACAGATACAATCAAGGTCCAACTACGGAACCAAAACAAAAGAAGAACCCCAAATGCGACAAAGGTCCCCCGATCGACCCCAACTGGGCTCCACTACTGATCAACTAGAACGAATCAACATAAAGGACAAGATCTTCATCGAGCTCCTCTTGAGCTTGGTTGCGTCATCTGCACGGACTCATTGGCACCTGCAAGCTGGTTTTGGAAGTATCTGTGAGTCACGGGGACTCAGCAATCTCACACCCTCGCAATCAAGACTATTTAAGCTTATGGGTAGGGTAAAAGGTATGAGGTGGAGCTGCAGCAAGCGACTAGCATATATGGTGGCTAACATACGCAAAGGAGAGCGAGAAGAGAAGGCAAAGCACGTTCGAGAAAGTATGATCAAGAAGTGAGCCTAAAACAACCTACGTCAAGCATAACTCCAACACCGTGTTCACTTCCCGGACTCCGCCGGAAAGAGACCATCACGGTTACACACGCGGTTGATTCATTTTAATTAAGGTCAACTTCAGGTTTTCTACAACCAGACATTAACAAATCCCCATCTTCCCATAACCGCGGGCACGGCTTTCGAAAGTTCAAAACCCTGCAGGGCTGTCCCAACTTATCCCATGACAAGCTCTCATGGTCAACGAAGGAATAGACCTCCTCCCAAGACATTCCGATCAAACTCGGTATCCCGGTTCTTCAAGACATCCTCGACAATGGTAAAACAAGTCCAGCAAGACCGTCCGATGCGCCGACATCCTGATAGGACCTGCACATATCTCGTTCTTAGGGCAACACCGGATGAGCGCTCCATACAACTAAAACCAGCCCTCAAGTTTCCCCGAGGTGGCGCTGCAAAGGACTCTAGTTCGGACCAACACTTAGACAAGCACTGGCCCGGGGGGGTTAAAATAAGATGACCCTCGGGATGCGCAACTCCCAAGGGAAAAAGGGTAGGTGGCGAATGGTAAAACCAAGGTTGGGCCTTGCTGGAGGAGTTTTATTCAAAGCGAACTGTTAAGGGGTTCCCATTATAACCCAACCACGTAAGGAACGCAAAATCCGGGAACATAACACCGATATGACGGAAACTAGGGCGGCAAGAGTGGAACAAAACACTAGGCATAAGGCCGAGCCTTCCACCCTTTACCAAGTATATAGATGCATTAATTAAATAAGATATATTGTGATATCCCAACAAGTAACATGTTCCAACAAGGAACAACATCTCCATGTTCCAACAAGGAACAAACTTCAACCTTCACCTGCAACTAACAACGCTATAAGAGGGGCTGAGCAAAGCCGTAACATAGCCAAACAACGGTTTGCTAGGACAAGGTGGGTTAGAGGCTTGGTTCAACAATATAGGAGGCATGATAAGCAAGTGGTAGGTATCGCGGCATAGGCATAGCAAAAGAGCGAGCGTCTAGCATAGCAAAGATAGTAGTGATTTCGAGGGTATGATCATCTTTCCTGAGATCCCACAAGGAAGAAGAACGAGTCCATGAAGAAGAAAAACAGACGAAGTCGAACGGATCCTCACAAACGCGATGTTACCGGAACCAACCCGAAGAAGCAACACCGGAAAGAAGCACACAAACATAGTAAACAACCACCACATAATCATGGCATGATGCACAATCAAGTATGATGAATGTCCGGTTTAATGATTCATGGCATGGCATGGCAAAATGCAACAAACAACACTACAAGTTAAGTGGAGCTCAATATGCAGCGAGTTGCATATTGACGGAGCACCACATCAATTATTTAGTTCGATCTCGTTTATGTACCCAACAATATTAAATGTTGTTAAACATGGCAAGAGGGTGAAGCAAAAGAAAACTACCCATCTAGTCAAGGTTAAATGAGGCCGGAAGCAACGAACAACAAATCCAGAAACTCCTCATGAGCATATTATAGATTTGGTACTGTTCTTCCCTAAACCATATTTTAGAGTTGTTTACCATGCAAAACAATGTCACCATGATAAACTAGGCAAAATTCTACCCCATTTACATATAAAGTTTATTAAATTCCGAGTTACGGTTAAATAGTTATGAATTAAAGCATTTTAACATGGCATTAGGTAAATTATGAACAAACATCATTTTAAACATTTTAAACATGGATGAAAGTGGCATATTATGAAACTAGATAAAATTCTAAGCAAGTTTCATATATTAAGTTTTTACATGTGATGCTTAGTTTGTGAGTTAAAACATGCATGAAGTTCAAGGGTGTTTCTGCAAAACTGTTTTACTGGAATAAAAGATAAATTCGCAGAAACTGGGAAAAAAATGTAGAAGCGGGCTGACTCTGGGACAAGCCCAACAGCAGGAAGAAAAAAAAGGTGGGGCGCTGGGTGGCCTCACCCATGGGCTTCGGCCCGCTGTTGCAGAGAAGAGGCCGGCAGGGGCGATACTGGGCCGGGAGGCCGAGCGCTGGGCCTTGCGCGAACTGGCGCTGCTCGGTGGATCTAGGGGTCGACGGGATGAGGTGGAGCTGGGCATCTGGGCTGCGAGCGAAGCAGAGGAGGCCTCGCGCGGCGAGTGGCACTCGTCCAGGCTGGCGCTGGACTGGTCAACGCGGGGCGGGGTGACTTGTCGTTGGCCGTCGTCGTTCCCACACGCAGAAGCAGAGGCCAGCGACGAGGACTTGGGGAGGACCGACCGTGGAGACGAGATGGAGGGCGCGGCCTGCGGGGTCCAGCTGGAGCCTCTCGACGCCGATGAGGATCTCGGGGAGGAGAGGAGCGGTCGAGGTAGAGGCGGCGTCCTCTATCTGGACTGCTGCCATTCGACGCAGCGGAAGCAGAGGAGCAGCAACGGCGGGATATCGATGGGAACGGGGCCGGAGAAGGTCGTGGGGGTCGGGAAAAAGGCGCGGCGGCGGTGATCCCCTCCAGATCCGGCGCGGCTTGGGGCTTGGCAAGCTCGCACGAGGTCGGAACTAGAGAACGACGACTCTTGTCCATGGCGTCGGGGCAGAGCTCCTTTGGGTTCTTGTGGAAGCAAGAGAAGGAGAGAGAGGGGGGATTAGAGCAGAGGAGGGAGGAGAAGGCAGGAAAAAAGAAGAAGGGCGCAGGTGAGGGCGATGGCCTGGCCATGGTCGTCGGCGCGATGAGGTCTTGGGCGCGAGGGGACTGGCGAGCGGCGCTGGTTGGTTGCATACAGAAAAAGAGAGGTGGGTTGGATGGATCCCGAGGGAGAAGGGACAAGAGTGGCGGCGGCGCTAGGAATTAGGGAGTATGGGACATCTCTCCTCAATTTTAGGGTTGGTCTGATTATATAGCAGACGGAAGGGGTTTTTAGGTGCGTCCGATTGTCATCGGACGGCTCCGGGTCAAATGGGTAGTCAAAAGAAGAAACAAAAGAAGTATCGTGGTATTTCAGGGTTGATCCGGACTCAACTGTTACGACTGAGCGGGCTGGGTTAGGGGGTATCTCGTCCCTCCGATTAAAATCGGACGTCGTGAAAAAATATATATATTAGGAAGTCCAATTAACAAAACGGAGACGTTTTGTAGATGTTTGGAGATGATCCGGACACGACGGTAGCGACAGTCCGGGTCGGGTCCGGGACAGCTTTCGGGCGCGCGAGGGGGTCGATGAACCGTGCAAAGAGGGTTTGATGGACAAGGTCAAGTGTGTGGTTGGACTGCGAAGAAAAAGGAAAGCAACCCGGCAACCGTTTCCGGAGACCGAAAATGTCCGACGTTAGACCAGCTATATTGTTGCTATGGTTAACCGTTGGGGCATCAAACGATCTCCGAATGCGATGAAACTTGGCGGGCGACCTACTAACACTAAAAAAACACCACATGCCAACTTTCACCCCAATCTGAGAACATTTTCCGGCCACTTATAAAACACTATTTCGGACATGCCGCTGGCGCGTGCAAGTGGTCTGGACCCAGAACGGACAACAGAGGGAACTGGGGGAACCCGGACGGATGCAGGTTTTGAAAACATGATGACATGATATGCAATGCATGACACGCAAGCAATGACAAGGCAACAACAGCAAAAAACTAGAGGACACCTGGCACATCGATCACGGGGTGTTACACGGTGGCCTCGAGAAAACATCACGAACTGTATTTTAAAGTAGACAACTACGTGGCGGTGTCGACAATTGCCTCGAAGACGAGGTGCTCCTCCAAGATCTGGCGGTCGACACGCGTGTTAGCCATAGCGACCTCATTCGCGCGTGCGGCCGCATGCTACTCAGCTCCATGTTATACTGCGTGTAAAATGGTTGTGGGCGGCGCTTAATTGGAGGAGGGGGGCAGTGATTTCAGTGGAAGGTGTTGTGATACGTCCATTTTGCATCATGCTTTTATATCGATATTTATTGCATTATGGGCTGTTATTACACATTATGTCACAATACTTATGCCTATTCTATCTTATTTTACAAGGTTTACATGAAGAGGGAGAATGTCGGCAGCTGGAATTCTAGGATGGAAAAGGAGCAAATATTAGAGACCTATTCTGCACAGCTCCATAAGTCCTGAAACTTCACGGAAGTCATTTTTGGAATTAATAAAAAATACTAAGCGAAGAAAGTACCAGAGGGGGCCCACACCCTGGCCATGAGGGTGGGGGCGTGCCTTACCCACCTGGGAGCGCCCCCTACCTTGTGGGCCCCCTGGTGGCCCTCTGATTCCCATCTTTGGCTATATCGAGTCTTTCACCGAGGAAAAAAATCATAAGCAAGCTTTCGGGAAGAAACTCCGCCGCCACGAGGCGGAACCTTGGTGGAACCAATCTAGGGCTCCGGCAGAGCTGTTCTTGTGATGGCCTGGCTTATTAGGGATGATAGACTACTCATATCAATAAGGAATTCCTTCTTTTCTGGGAGCCCATTCGGACAGAACTCCAAAGTTAAGCATGCTCAACTTGGAGTATTGTCAGGATGGGTGACCGATCGGGAAGTTGCTCCCGGGTGCGCATGGGTGAGGACAAAGTGCTCAGAAAAGACTAGTATTGATCTGTGAGGCCAGTCTAGATCCTGCCAGGAGTAACGACCACCGGCGGGTGTGTCCGGGGCGTTACAAGTTGGTATCAGAGCCAACCCTCGCGGTTACACGGATGTTTGCGGACAGGTGCGCGGTCATGTTCTTCATGACGTTTGTGACACGTCGTGGCACACAGCATGGTACATGTACCAGACTGGATGCACAGACATATGTGCCAAGAGGGAACGTTCCTGTGGCCCGACGAGGATGTCGGTTCTTTTGAGTAGGGGTGTATGTGATGGCCTGGCTTATTAGGGATGATAGACTACTCATATCAATAAGGAATTCCTTCTTTTCCGGGAGCCCATTCGGACAAAACTCCAAAGTTAAGCATGCTCAGCTTGGGGTAGTGTCAGGATGGGTGACCGATCGGGAATTTGCTCCCGGGTGCGCATGAGTGAGGACAAAGTGCGCAGAAAAGACTAGTATTGATCTATGGGGCCAGTCTAGATTTCTCTAGGAGTAACGACCACCGGCGGGTGTGTCTGGGGCGTTACAGTTCTGCTGGGGAAACTTCCCTCCGGGAGGGGGAAATAATCACCATCGTCATCACCAATGATCCTCTCATCGGGAGGGGGTCAATCTCCATCAACATCTTCACCAGCACCATCTCATATCAAACCCTAGTTCATCTCTTGTATCCAAACCTCAGATTGGTACCTGTGGGTTGCTAGAAGTGTTGATTACTCCTTGTAGTTGATGCTAGTTGGTTTACTTGGTGGAAGATCATATGTTCAGATCCATTATGCATATTAATACCCCTCTGATTATGAACATGAATATGCTTTGTGAGTAGTTATGTTTGTTCCCGAGGACATGGGAGAAGTATTGCTATAAGTAGTCATATGAATATGGTATTCGTTTGATATTCTGATGAGATGTATGTTGTCATCCCTCTAGTGGTGTCATGTGAACGTCGACTACATGACACTTCACCATTGTTTGGGCCTAGATTAGGCATTGGGAAGTAATAAATAGATGATGGGTTGCTAGAGTGACAGAAGCTTAAACCCTAGTTTATGCGTTGCTTCGTAAGGGGCTGATTTGGATCCATATGTTTCATGCTATGGTTAGGTTTACCTTAATACTTCTGTTGTAGTTGCGGATGCTTGCAATGGGGGTTAATCATAAGTGGGATGCTTGTCCAAGTAAGGACAGTACCCAAGCACCGGTCCACCCACATATCAAATTATCAAAGTACCGAACACGAATCATATGAACGTGATAAAAACTAGCTTGACGATAATTCCCATGTGTCCTCGGGAGCGCTTCCCTTCATATAAGAGTTTGTCCAGGCTTGTCCTTTGCTACAAAAAGGGTTGGGCCATCTTGCTGCACCTTATTTACTTTTATTATTTGCTACTCGTTACAAATTACCTTATCACAAAACTATCTGTTACCGATAATTTCAGTGCTTGCAGAGAATACCTTACTGAAAACTGCTTATCATTTCCTTCTGCTCCTCGTTGGGTTCGACACTCTTACTTATTGAAAAGGCTACGATAGATCCCCTACACTTGTGGGTCATCAAGACTCTTTTCTGGTGCCGTTGGCGGGGAGTGAAGCGCCTTTGGTAGGTGTAATTTGGTAAGGAAAAATTTATATAGTGTGCTGAAATTTACTGTTACTTGTTACTATGGAACATAATCCTTTGAGGGGCTTGTTCGGGATATCTTCACCCTGACCAGTAGAGCAAAGAGTTGCTCCTCAACCTACTGAACCTACTGAAAATGTTTACTTTGAAATTCCTTCGGGTATGATAGAGAAACCGCTAGCTAATCCTTTTGCAGGAGATGGAACATTGCATCCCAATTTACACTTAATCAATGTGGATGAAGTTTGTGTATTATTTAAGCTTGCAGGTATGCCCGATGTTGTTATCAAGAAGAAGGTCTTCCCTTTATCTTTGAAGGGAGAGGCATTGACATGGTATAGGCTATGTGATGATATGGGATCATGGAACTACAAACGATTGAAATTGGAATTTCATCAGAAGTTTTATCCTATGCATCTTGTTCATTGTGATCGTAATTATATATATAATTTTTGGCCTCGCGAAGGAGAAAGAATCGCTCAATATTGGGGGAGTCTTAAGTCAATGTTATATTCATGCCCCAATCATGAGCTCTCAAGGGAGATGATTATTAAAAAAAATTATGCTCGGCTTTCTCTCAGTAATCGCTCCATGCTCGATACTTCCTGTATTGGATCTTTTATGATGAAGACTATTGAATTCAAATGAGATTTATTGGAAAGAATTAAATGCAACTCTAAAGATTGGGACCTCGACGAAGGTAAGGAGTCAGGTATAACACCTAAGTTTGATTGTGTTAAATCTTTTATGGATACTGATGCTTTCCGTGAATTTAGTACTAAATATGGATTTGACTCTGAGATAGTAGCTTCTTTCTGTGAATCCTTTGCTACTCATGTTGATCTTCCAAAGGAGAAGTGGTTTAAATATAATCCTCCCATTGAAGTAAAAGTAGTTGCACCTATTAAAGTTGAAGAAAATACTATCACTTATGATGACCCTGTTGTTCCTGCTGCTTATATTGAGAAGCCACCTTTCCCTGTTAGAATAAAGGATCATGCTAAAGCTTCAACTGTAGTCAACAAAACTAATATTAGGACACAAAAAACCCCTGATCAAGTTAAAGTTGAACCTAAAATTGCTATGGTTAAAGAACTCTTGGTCGATAATATTGATGGGCATGTTATTTACTTCTGCAATGAAGCTGCTAGAATTGCTAGACCTGGTGCTAAAAATAAACATAGACCTGTTGTAGGCATGCCTGTTATTTCCATTAAAATAGGAGATCATTGTTATCATTCCTTATACGAAGAAATTATGCATGATATTGCACCTGCTGAGATAGAAGATATCGATGTTACCATTAAACTTGCCAATAGAGATACTATTTCACCGGTTGGGATTGTTAGAGATGTTGAAGTCTTGTGTGGGAAGGTTAAATATCCTGCTGATTTTCTTGTTCTTGGTTCCCCACAAGATAGCTTTTGTCCCATTATATTTGGTAGACCCTTCTTGAACACTATTAATGCTAGGATAGACTGTGAAAAGGATGTTATTACTATTGGTTTGGGTGATATATCTCATGAGTTTAATTTTGCTAAATTTAGTAGACAACCCCGTGATGAGGAATTGCCTAGTAAAGATGAAATTATTAGTCTTGCTTCTATTGCAGTGCCTCCTACTGATCCTTTAGAACAATATTTGCTAGACCATGAAAATGATATGTTTATGAATGAAAGAAGGGAAATAGATTAAGTATTCTTTAAACAGGGACCTATTCTGAAAAACAACTTGCTTGTTGAAATCCTAGGGGATCCTCCTCCACCCAAGGGTGATCCCGTGTTTGAGCTTAAACCATTACCTGATAGTCTTAAATGTTCTTATCTTGATGAAAAGAAGATATATCCTGTTATTATTAGTGCTAACCTTTCAGAGCATGAAGAAGAGAAATTATTGAAAACTCTGAAGAAGCACCGTGCTGCTATTGGATATACTCTTGATGATCTTAAGGGCATTAGTCCCACTCTATGTCAACACAAAATAAATTTGGAGAAATACGCCAAACCAGTTATTGATCACCAACGACGGCTAAATCCTAAGATGAAATAAGTGATAAGAAAGGAAATATTGAAGATCCTTGAAGCAGGTATAATTTATCCCGTTGCTGATAGTCAGCGGGTAAGCCTTGTCCATTGTGTCCGTAAGAAGGGAGGTATTACTGTCGTTCCTAATGATAAAGATGAATTGATTCCGCAAAGAATTATCATAGGTTATAGGATGATGATTGATTTCCGCAAATTAAATAAAGCTACTAAAAATATCATTACCCTTTGCCTTTCATTGATCAAATGCTAGAAAGATTATCCAAACACACACATTTTTGCTTCCTAGATGGTTACTCTGGTTTCTCTCAAATACCCGTGTCAGCTGATGATCAAGAAAAGACTACTTTTACTTGCCCTTTCAGAACCTTTACTTATAGACATATGCCTTTTGGTTTATGTAATGCACCTGCTACCTTTCAAAGATACATGATGGCTATATTCTCTAATTTTTGTGAAAAGATTTGTGAAGTTTTCATGGACGATTTCTCTGTTTATGGATCCTCTTTTGATGATTGCTTGAGCAACCTTGATCGAGTTTTGCAGAGATGTGAAGAAACTAACGTTGTATTGAATTGGGAGAAGTGCCACTTCATGGTTAATGAAGGTATTGTCTTGGGGCATAAAATTTCTGAAAGAGGTATTGAAGTTGACAAAGCTAAAGTTGATGCTATTGAAAAGATGTCGTTTCCCAAGGATATCAAAGGTATAAGAAGTTTCCTTGGTCATGCCGGTTTTTATAGGAGGTTCATTAAGGACTTCTCAAAAAATTCCCGGCCTCTGACTAACCTATTAAAAAAAGATATTTCTTTTGGCTTTGATGTTGATTGTGTAGAAGCATTTGAAGTAGTTAAGAAAGCCTTGATTTCTGCACCTATTGTTCAACCACCTGATTGGAATTTACCCTTTTGAAATCATGTGTGATGCTAGTGACTATGTTGTAGGTGCTGTTCTAGGACAAAGAGTTGATAAAAAATTAAATGTTATTCAATATGCTAGTAAAACTCTAGACAATGCCCACAAAAATTATGCTACTACCGAAAAGGAATTCTTAGCAGTTGTATTTGCTTGTGATAAGTTCAGACCTTATATTGTTAATTCTAAGGTAACTATTCACACTGATCATGCTGCTATTAAATATCTTATGGAAAAGAAAGACGCTAAATCTAGACTTATTAGATGGGTTCTCCTACTACACGAATTTGATTTGCATATTATTGATAGAAAGGGAGCTGAGAATCCCGTTGCAGACAACTTGTCTAGGTTAGAGAATGTCCTTGATGACCCACTACCTATTGATGATAGCTTTCCTGATGAACAATTAGCTGTCATAAATGCTTCTCGCACTGCTCCATGGTACGCTGATTATGCCAATTACATTGTTGCTAAATTTATACCACCTAGTTTCACATACCAGCAAAAGAAAAAGTTTTTCTATGATTTAAGACATTACTTCTGGGATGACCCACACCTTTATAAAGAAGGAGTAGATGGTGTTATTAGACGTTGTATACCTGAGCATGAACAGGAACAAATCCTACGCAAGTGTCACTCTGAGGCTTATGGAGGACACCATGCTGGAGATAGAACTTCACATAAGGTATTGCAATCCAGTCTTTATTGGCCTACTCTCTTCAAGGATGCCCGTAAGTTTGTATTATCTTGTGATGAATGTCAAAGAATTGGGAATATTAGTAGACGCCAAGAAATGCCTATGAATTATTCACTCGTTATTGAACCATTTGAAGTTTGGGGCTTCGATTATATGGGACCGTTTCCTTCCTCTAATGGGTATACACATATTTTAGTTGCTGTTGATTACGTTACTAAGTGGGTAGAAGCTATTCCAACTAGTAATGTTGATCATAACACCTCTATTAAGATGCTTAAAGAAGTTAGTTTTCCAAGGTTTGGAGTCCCTAGATACTTAATGATTGATGGTATATTGAGGAGGTCTATCATTCCGGTGCCATAAAAATAAAAAACTTTGAAGGCAAAAATCCGAAGGTGGTGAATGGTCAAAGAATTAAACATTATATCTCAGGTACTCCCATGAATGTTGAAACCATAACCCCGGAGGAATACATAAGGGACACTCTCTAGAACGTTTCAGACCCCGAAAAGGAATAGATACGTGGTACGATAAGTAAACCGACTCCAAAACAATTCTAATGGCAATTTTTCTCCGTTTTGGAATATTTAAGAAAATAAGAAGTAGTCCGGGAAGGACACGAGGCTTCCACAAGGGTGGAGGGCATGCCCCCTGCCTCGTGGGCACCTCGTGTGCTCTCCAGACTCCGTTTTCTTGCACGACACTTCTTTCGGTCGCTAAAAATTCATTATATAATCTCCCAAAGGTTTTGACCACCGTACCACTGATACGTCTCCAACGTATCTATAATTTTTGATTGCTCCATGCTATTATATTATCTATTTTGGATGTTAATGGGCTTTATTTTGCACTTTTATATCATTTTTGGGACTAACCTACTAACCGGAACCCAGCCCAAATTGCTGTTTTTTTTGCCTATTTTAGAGTTTCACCGAAAAGGAATATCAAAGGAGTCCAAACGGAATGAAACCTTCAAGAACGTGATTTTCTCAACGAACGTGATCCAGGAGACTTGGAGTGGGCGTCAAGAAACAATCGAGGAGGCCACGAGGCAGGGGCGCGCCCTCCACCCTCGTGGGCCCCTCATTGCTCCATGACGTACTTCTTCCTCCTATATATATCCACGTACCCCCCAAACATCCATGAACACCACGAAAATCTAATTCCACCGCCGCAACCTTCTATACCCGAGAGATCCCATCTTGGGGCCTTTTCCAGAGCTCCGTCGGAGGGGGAATTGATCACGGAGGGCCTCTACATCAACTCCATGGCCTCTCCGGTGATGTGTGAGTAGTTTACTTCAGACAGTCGGTGTCAAAACCGGCGAATCTTGGGTAGGGGGTCCCGAACTGTGCGTCTAAGGCGGATGGTAACAGGAGGCAGGGGACACGATGTTTA
This sequence comes from Triticum aestivum, assembly GCF_018294505.1. Lineage (NCBI taxonomy): Eukaryota > Viridiplantae > Streptophyta > Magnoliopsida > Poales > Poaceae > Triticum > Triticum aestivum. Next base: position 560,665,296 of record NC_057800.1, on the reverse strand, counting down.
CCCAGGTTCGGGCTCTCTTGATGGAGGTAATACCCCACGTCCTGCTTGATTGTTCTTGATGATATGAGTATTACAAGATTTGATCTACCACGAGATCGTAGAGGCTAAACCCTAGAAGCTAGCCTATGGTATGATTGTATCTTATCCTATGGACTAAACCCTCCGGTTTATATAGATGCCGGAGGGGGCTAGGGTTACACAGAGTTGGTTACAAGGGATGAGATCTACATATCCGTATTGCCAAGCTTGCCTTCCACGCCAAGGAAAGTCCCATCCGAACATGGGTCGAAGTCTTCAATCTTGTATCTTCATAGTCGAACAGTCCGGCCAAAGGATATAGTCCGGCCAAAGGATATAGTCCCCCTAATCCAGGACTCCCTCAGTAGCCCCTGAACCAGGCTTCAATGACGATGAGTCCGGCGCACAGTTTTGTCTTCGGCATTGCAAGGCGGGTTCCTCCTGCGAATACTCCATAGAAGATTTTGAACACCAGAATAGTGTCTGGCTCTGCAAAGCAAGTTCCACATACTACCATAGAGAGAATAATATTTCCGCAAATCTAATCTGCTGACGCGTTCTGACAGCACGACGTCATGTCGTGGCCCGGTCATTATCCGAACCGTTTTTCTCAATCCAGCACCGCACACATCGCGGGGCGGTTTTCTTGACACGTCTTGTCAAAGCAGAGATCGGGTCCCCCTTATTATGGGATTCTCACCAATACGGACGTGGGTAACCCAACGGCGCCATCAATTACGGCGCCTGGGGAATAAGTGATTGTATCAGGCAAGTGGGGAGGCGCATCGCCTCTTTCGCCCTTATAAAGGGACAAGGATTCACCCCCTTTTACCCACGCCTTCTACCTCCTTGCTTAGCCATTCTCACGCACTCGAGCTCCAGTGTCCAAGCTCGCGTTCTTCTTCTCAAACCACTCCAAGCATGTCCTGAGCAGGAGGCAAGTGGATGGTATCCTCCGTCACGGAGGAGAACATCGCAAAGTGACGGGCAGCCGGCTATCTGCCCGCGGATATCGCGCACCGGCTGCCAAATGCAGGGCAAGTCATCCCTACGCCCGAACCCCATGAGAGGGTAGTTTTTCTTACCCATTTCATTCGCGGACTAGGATTTCCCGTCCACCCGTTTGTCCGCGGGCTCATGTTTTACTACAGGCTGGATTTTCATGATCTGGCCCCCAATTTCATCCTCAACATCTCAGCGTTTATCGTCGTGTGTGAGGCCTTCCTCCGCATCAGGCCCCACTTCGGCCTATGGCTGAAGACCTTCAATGTCAAACCGAAGGTGGTGGTTGGCCAGCAAGCAGAGTGCGGAGGCGCTATGGTGGGCAAAATGCCTAACGTCACCTAGCTCGAGGGCACCTATGTGGATACCATAAAGGGGTGGCAATCGGGGTGGTTCTACATCACTGAGCCGCGTGACTCCAACTGGGTGGCGGCCCCCAGATTTCGATCCGGAATCCCCACGCGGCTCACCTCCTGGAAAGAGAAGGGCCTGTCCTGGGGTTCTTCAGAAGAGCTAACCGGACTCCAGACCTGCATCAGGAACATGACGAGCAGGAAAATCAAGCTCGTCAATGTGGTCCAAGTCATGCTCTTCCGCCGGATCCTCCCGTGTCAACGACGGGCATTTAATTTGTGGGAGTTCGACTTGACCAAGCACCAAATGCTGCGAGAGCTCTATGACACGATGCACGAGGATGTCTGGAGGGTGCTGTTCAAGGGCGCCGAGGTACCTCCTTCCCTCACCAAGGACCGCGGACTCAGCGCAAAGCGCTGCGCCAATCCAGTAAGTTTTTATATCTCATAGGGTATTTATTTGCCCGGTTAAGTCATATGCAGGATCTAAGCTTCCATGTCAGTAATAGGACTAGATAAAGACAGTGGAGAAGCTTGATTGCCCATCCCCCTGATGTCTACTACACAACCTTCTTCTTGTAGACGTTGTTGGGCCTCCAAGTACAGAGGTTTGTAGGATAGTAGCAAATTTCCCTCAAGTGGATGACCTAAGGTTTATCAATCCGTGGGAGGCATAGGATGAAGATGGTCTCTCTCAAGCAACCCTGCAACCAAATAACAAAGAGTCTCTTGTGTCCCCAACACACCCAATACAATGGAAAATTGTATAGGTGCACTAGTTCGGCGAAGAGATGGTGAAACACGTGGTATATGGATAGTAGATAAAGGTATTTGTAATCTGAAATTATAAAAACAGCAAGGTAACTAATGATAAAAGTGAGCATAAATGGTATTGCAATGCTAGGAAACAATGCCTAGGGTTCATAATTTCACTAGTGTAGGTTCCCTGAACAATACTAACATAATTGGATCACATAACTATCCCTCAACATGCAACAAAGAGTCACTCCAAAGTCACTAATAGCGGAGAACGAACGAAGAGATTATGGTAGGGTACGAAACCACCTCAAAGTTATTCTTTGCAATCAATCCGTTGGGCTATTCCTATAAGTGTCACAAACAGCCCTAGAGTTCGTACTAGAATAACACCTTAAGACACAAATCAACCAAAACCCTAATGTCACCTAGATACTCCAATGTCACCTCAAGTATCCGTGGGTATGATTATACGATATGCGTCACACAATCTCAGATTCATCTATTCAACCAACACAAAGGACCTCAAAGAGTGCCCCAAAGTTTCTACCGGAGAATCACGACGAAAACATGTGCCAACCCCTATGCATAGGTTCATGGGCGGAACCCGCAAGTTGATCACCAAAACATACATCAAGTGAATCACATGATATCCCATTGTCACCACAGATATCCACGGCAAAACATACATCAAGTGTTCTCAAATCTTTAAAGACTCAATCCGATAAGATTACTTCAAAGGGGAAACTCAATTCATTACAAGAGAGTAGAGGGGAGGGGGAGAAACATCATAGGATCCAAATATAATAGCAAAGCTCGCGATACATCAAGATCGTATCATCTCAAGAACACAAGAGAGAGAGATCAAACACATAGCTACTGGTACATACCCTCAGCCCCGAGGGAGAACTACTCCCTCCTCGTCATGGAGAGCACCGGGATGATGAAGATGGACACCGGAGAGGGATTGCCCCCTCCGGCAGGGTGCCGAAACGGGTCTAGATCCTCTTTCGGTGGATACGGAGGCTTTTGGCGGCGGAACTCCTGATCTATTGTGCTCACGGATGTTTTTAGGGTATACGGAGATATATAGGCGGAAGAAGTACGTCAGGGGGGCCACGAGGGGCTCACGAGGGTGGAGGGCGCGCCCAGGGGGGTGGGTGCGCCCCCCTGCCTCGTGACCTCCTCGCAGATCCCCCGATGTGCACTCCAAGTCTTTTGGGCTTGTTTCCTTCCAAAAATGAGTTCCATGAAGTTTCAGGTCAATTGGACTCCGTTTGATTTTCTTTTCTTCGAAACCCTAAAACAGGGTAAAAACAGAAACTGGCACTGGGCTCTGGGTTAATAGGTTAGTCCCAAAAATGACATAAAAGTGTATAATAGAGCCCATAAACATTCAAAATAGTAAATAATATAGCATGGAGCAATCAAAAATTATAGATACATTGGAGACGTATCAGCATCCCCAAGCTTAATTCCTGCTCGTCCTCGAGTAGGTAAACGATAAAAACAGAATTTTTGATGCGGAGTGCTACTTGGCATAATTTTAATGTAATTTTTCTTAATTGTGGCATGAATATTCAGATCCGAAAGATTCAAGACAAAAGTTCATATTGACATAAAAATGATAATACTTCAAGCATACTAACTAAGCAATTATGTCTTCTCAACATAACATGGCCAAAGAAAGTGCGTCCCTACAAAATCATATAGTTTAGTCATGCTCCATTTTCATCACACAAGAATGCTCTCATCATGCACAACCCCGATGACAAGCCAAGCAATTTGTTTCATACTTTAGTAATCTCAAACCTATAAACTTTCACGCAATACATGAGCGCGAGCCATGGATATAACACTATGGGTGGAATAGAATATAATGAGGGGGTTATGTGGAGAAGACAAAAAAGGAGAAAGTCTCACATCAACGAGGCTAATCAATGGGCTATGGAGATGCCCATCGATTAATGTCAATGCAAGGAGTAGGGATTGCCATGCAACGGATGCACTAGAGCTATAAATGTATGAAAGCTCAACAAAAGAAACTAAGTGGGTGTGCATCCAACCAACTTGCTTGCTCATGAAGACCTAGGGCACTTGAGGAGGCCCATTGTTGGAATATACAAGCCAAGTTCTATAATGAAAAATTCCCACTAGTATATGAAAGTGATAACATGACAGACTCTCTACTATGAAGATCATGGTGCTACTTTGAAGCACAAGTGTGGTAAAAGGATAGTAACATTGTCCCTTCTCTCTTTTTCTCTCATTTTTGGGCCTTTTCTCTTTTTTTATGGCCTTTCTCTTTTTTGGGCCTTCTCTTTTTTTTGGCCTTTCTCTCTTTTTTATTCCTCACTTGGGACAATGCTCTAATAATGATGATCATCACACTTCTATTTATTTACAACTCAATGATTACAACTCGATACTAGAACAAAGATGACTCTATATGAATGCCTCCGGCGGTGTACCGGGATATGCAATGAATCAAGAGTGACATGTATGAAAGAATTATGAACGGTGGCTTTTCCACAAATACTATGTCAACTACATGATCATGCTAAGCAATATGACAATGATGAATGTGTCATGATAAACGGAACAGTGGAAAGTTGCATGGTAATATATCTTGGAATGGCTATGGAAATGCCATAATGGGTAGGTATGGTGGATGTTTTGAGGAAGATATAAGGAGGTTTATGTGTGACAGAGCATATCATATCACGGGGTTTGGATGCACCGGCGAAGTTTGCACCAACTCTCAATGTGAGAAAGGGCAATGCACGGTACCGAAGAGGCTAGCAATGATGGAAGGGTGAGAGTGCGTATAATCCATGGACTCAACATTAGTCATAAAGAACTCACATACTTATTGAAATAATCTACAAGTCATCAAAAACCTCGGCACTAGGCGCATGCTCCTAGGGGGATAGATTGGTAGGAAAAGACCATCGCTCGTCCCCGACCGCCACTCATAAGGAGGACAATCAAATAACACCTCATGTTTCAAATTTGTTACACAACGTTTACCATACGTGCATGCTATGGGACTTGCAAACTTCAACACAAGCATTTCTCAAATTCACAACTACTCAACTAGCACGACTTTGATATTATTACCTCCATATCTCAAAACAATCATCGAGCATCAAACTTCTCTTAGTATTCAATACTCTATATGAAAGTTTTTACTAATCTTGTATACCTAGCATATTAGGATTTTAAGAAAATTACCATGCTATTTAAGACTCTCAAAATAATCCAAGTGAAGCATGAGAGTTCATCTATTTCTTCAAAATAAAACTACCACCATGCTCTAAAAGGTATAAGTGAAGCACTCGAGCAAATGACAAACTACTCCGAAAGATATAAGTGAAGATCAATGAGTAATCGAATAATTATGCAACTATGTGAAGACTCTCTAACATTTAATAATTTCAGATCTTGGTATTTTATTCAAACAGCAAGCAAAGCAAAATAAAATGACATCTAAGAATAGCAAACATCATGTGAAGAAGCAAAAACTTAGGATCAACCGAAACTAACCGATAGTTGTTGAAGAAGAAAGGTGGGATGCCAACCGGGGCATCCCCAAGCTTAGATGCTTGAGACTTCTTGAAATATTATCTTGGGGTGCCTTGGGCATCCCCAAGCTTGAGCTTTTGTGTCTCCTTAATTCCTCTCATATCACGGTCTCCCTAAATCTCAAAAGCTTCATCCTCACAAAACTCAACAAGGACTCGTGAGATAAGTTAGTATAAACCATTGCAAAAACCTTATCATACTCTACTGTAGCAAATCACTAAAATTATTATTCAACATTGCATACTAAATTCCTCTGCATATTTAATAGTCCTATCCTCAAATAGAATCATTAAAGAAGCAAACATATGCAAAATGCAAACATAACAGCAATCTGCCTAAACAGGATAGTCTGTAAAGAATGCAGCAACATCCATACTTCCCTAGCTCCAAAAATTATGAAATAAAATTCCCACTGTAGTAAATTTATCAGATCTTAATATTCAAAAGGTTTCAACATTTTATCACATTCTGACTTTTCTAGGGAACTATTGCAACAGCGGTAAACTTTCTGTTTTCAAACAGCAACATGTACACTTGTAACGTAGGCATAGTAAAGGCTATCAATGCCACTTTTATTGAAATAAAATATGCAAAACATTGTTCTAAATAACAGCAAGCAAATCCTAACAAAATAAATTGACGCTCCAAGCAAAACACATATCATGTGGTGAATAAAAATATAGCTCCAAGTAAAGTTACCGATGAGCGAAGATGAAAGAGGGGATGCCTTCCGGGGCATCCCAAAGCTTAGGCTCTTGGTTGTCGTTGAATATTACCTTGGGGTGCCTTAGGCATCCCCAAGCTTAGGCTCTTGCCACTCCTTATTCCATAGTCCATCGAATCCTTACCCAAAACATGAAAACTTCACAACACAAAACTTAACAGAAAACTCGTAAGCTCCGTTAGTATAAGAAAATAAATCACCACTTCAAGGTACTGTAATGAACTCATTCTTTATTTATATTGGTGTTAAACCTACTGTATTCCAACTTCTCCATGGTTTATAAACTATTTTACTAGCCATAGGTTCATCAAAATAAGTAAACAACACATGAAAAACAGAATCTTTAAAAACTAGAACAGTCTGTAGTAATCTGAATCAAACGTATACTTCTGGAACTCATAAAATTCTCAAATAAATTGCTAGACCTGAGGAATTTATCTATTAATCATATTCAAAAATAATTAACTAAATAGCACTTTCCAAATAAAAATGGCAGCAATTCTCGTGAGCATTAAAGTTTCTGTTTTTTACAGCATGATCAACAAGACTTTCCCCAAGTCTTCCCAAAGGTTCTACTTGGCACAAACACTAATTAAAAGCATAAAACCACATCTAAACAGAGGCTAGATGAATTATTTATTACTAAACAGGAACAAAAAGCAAGGAACAAAATAAAATTGGGTTGCCTCCCAACAAGCGCTATCGTTTAACGCCCCTAGCTAGGCATGATGATTTCAATGATGCTCACATAAAAGATAAGAATTGAAACATAAAGAGAGCATCATGAAGAATATGACTAGCAAATTTATGTCTAACCCACTTCCTATGAATAGGGATTTTGTGAGCAAACAACTTATGGGAACAAGAATCAACTTGCATAGGAAGGTAAAACAAGCATAACTTCAAAACTTTAAGCACATAGAGAGGAAACTTGATATTATTGCAATTCCTACAAGCATATATTCCTCCCTCATAATAATTTTCAGTAGCATCATGAATGAATTCAACAATATAACCAGCACCTAAAGCATTCTTTTCATGATCTACAAGCATAGAAAATTTACTACTCTCCACACAAGCAAAATTCTTCTCATGAATAATAGTGGGAGCAAACTCAACAAAATAACTATCATGTGATTGAAAATTAAGATCAAGATGACAAGTTTCATGGTTATCATTATTCTTTAAAGCATACGTGTCATCACAATAATCATCATAGATAGGAGGCATGCTTTCATCATAATAAATTTGCTCATCAAAACTTGGGGGACAAAAAATATCATCTTCATCAAACATAGCTTCCCCAAGCTTGTGGCTTTGCATATCATTAGCATCATGGATATTCAAGGAATTCATACTAACAACATTGCAATCATGCTCATCATTCAAATATTTAGTGCCAAACATTTTATAGATTTCTTCTTCTAGCACTTGAGCACAATTATCCTTTCCATCATACTCACGAAAGATATTAAAAAGGTGAAGCGTATGAGACAAACTCAATTCCATTTTTTATAGTTTTCTTTTATAAACTAAACTAGTGATAAAACAAGAAACTAAAAGACTCGATTGCAAGATCTAAAGATATACCTTCAAGCGCTAACCTCCCCGGCAACGGCGCCAGAAAAGAGCTTGATGTCTACTACACAACCTTCTTCTTGTAGACGTTGTTGGGCCTCCAAGTGCAGAGGTTTGTAGGACAGTAGCAAATTTCCCTCAAGTGGATGACCTAAGGTTTATCAATCCGTAGGAGGCGTAGGATGAAGATGGTCTCTCTCAAGCAACCCTGCAACCAAATAACAAAGAGTCTCTTGTGTCCCCAACACACCCAATACAATGGTAAATTGTATAGGTGCACTAGTTCGGCGAAGAGATGGTGATACAAGTGGTATATGGATAGTAGATAAAGGTATTTGTAATCTGAAATTATAAAAACAGCAAGGTAACTAATGATAAAAGTGAGCGTAAACGGTATTGCAATGCTAGGAAACAAGGCCTAGGGTTCATACTTTCACTAGTGTAAGTTCCCTCAACAATACTAACATAATTGGATCACATAACTATCCCTCAACATGCAACAAAGAGTCACTCCAAAGTCACTAATAGCGGAGAACGAACAAAGAGATTATGGTAGGGTACGAAACCACCTCAAAGTTATTCTTTCCAATCAATCCGTTGGGCTATTCCTACAAGTGTCACAAACAGCCCTAGAGTTCGTACTAGAATAACACCTTAAGACACAAATCAACCAAAACCCTAATGTCACCTAGATACTCCAATGTCACCTCAAGTATCCATGGGTATGATTATACGATATGTGTCACACAATCTCAGATTCATCTATTCAACCAACAAAAAGGACCTCAAAGAGTGCCCCAAAGTTTCTACCGGAGAATCACGACGAAAACGTGTGCCAACCCCTATGCATAGGTTCATGGGCGGAACCCGCAAGTTGATCACCAAAACATACATCAAGTGAATCACGTGATATCCCATTGTCACCACAGATATCCACGACAAGACATACATCGAGTGTTCTCAAATCTTTAAAGACTCAATTCGATAAAATTACTTCAAAGGGGAAACTCAATTCATTACAAGAGAGTAGAGGGGGGGGGGAGAAACATCATAGGATCCAAATATAATAGCAAAGCTCGCGATACATCAAGATCGTATCATCTCAAGAACATGAGAGAGAGAGAGATCAAACACATAGCTACTGGTACATACCCTCGGCCCTGAGGGAGAACTACTCCCTCCTCGTCATGGAGAGCACCGGGATGATGAAGATGGACACCGGAGAGGGATTGCCCCCTCCGGCAGGGTGCCGGAACGGGTCTAGATTGGCTTTCAGTGGCTACGAAGGCTTCTAGAGGCGGAACTCCCGATCTGTTGTGCTCACGGATGTTTTTAGGGTATATGGAGATATATAGGTGGAAGAAGTACGTCAGGGGGGCCACGAGGGGCTCACGAGGGTGGAGGGCGCGCCCCCTGCCTCGTGACCTTCTCGCAGATCCCCTGACGTGCACTCCAAGTCTTCTGGGCTTCTTTCCTTCCAAAAATGAGTTCTGTGAAGTTTCAGGTCAATTGGACTCCGTTTGATTTTCCTTTTCTTCCAAACCCTAAAACAGGGTAAAAACAGAAACTGGCACTGGGCTCTGGGTTAATAGGTTAGTCCCAAAAATGATATAAAAGTGTATAATAAAGCCCATAAACATTCAAAACAGTAAATAATATAGCATGGAGCAATCAAAAATTATTGATACGTTGGAGACGTATCACCCCCTGCCCGAAGATCCTGCAGACGCTCTCCTAACGGAGATGCTGACTCCGGCACCTTACGAGGTGCCGGTGAAGAAGACCAAGAAGAAGGCCACGGGGACCCAAAAGGGTCTCCGACGCAAGGTTGTATCGGAATCATCGTCCGATGACTCCGACGCGCACTCCTCCCACGAAGATGAGGAGGAGGAAGAGGAAAGTTCTCCCCCCCAGCCGGGGGAGACAAGAAAAGGAAGGCCGACCCAACCGGGAGGCTGAAGGGTCCAAGAAGGGAAGGACCCTCCATCCGGACTGCTCCACTACGGCCGCCCACAACAATGACGAGTGGTTCCCCAGGGACAAGCCCCTGGCGAAGTCGTAAGTATCCGGATACCATAGTAATTCATGGTATGTTTTATTGCACTGCTTCTAGTTATGCCGAATATGATTATGTAGCCCGTCCCGAGCCCGTATCGACGTATCTTCGTCGAACGGTTCTTTGGACTTGTCGGATATGAATAGCCATTCACTTCCGACCGCCTCCACCCCTTGCTCTGCGGACAATGTCGAAGTGTTGTCTCAATAGGCACCGGGCCAAGGGGAGGTAGTCCCGGGGGTGACTCGAGGCGACCTTCCGGACCCTGTGCGCAAAGGGAGCAAAATCCCCACGGGCTCCAAGTTTGGCCCCCAGCCGAACACTGCGCCGGAACCTTCGGTGGTTCCAGACTCCAGTAGGCGCCCCCCCGTTAAGAGGGGAAAGCCGCCCGTGCCGGCGGCCTCTGTCCAGCCAAAGGCGCCGGACAACTTGTTGGAAGCGCTTTGCGGTGCTTCCATCGATGAAGAGCACCGCACTATCATGAGTGCGGTGATCAAGAAAGTTCAGTCCTCCAAGAACGGACTGACTGAAGCTTGTGCCAGCCTCCTAACAGGCTTTGAGGTAAGCAATGAAAATATAGGAAAATATTACCGCATGGACAATAGCCCCTGATGCTCCGTTCGGCGTTCGCGAAGAAAGACCGAATAGAGGATCAAATGATAACTCAGGATTCTAATCAGAAAAATGTCTATGTGTATGTGCAGGCTTCACTGCTGGCCGCTGCCGCACGTACTGCAGAGGTCTCTGCGCTGAAGCAGGACCTGGAGCGGTCCGAGGACGAGCTCAACCTTACCAAGAGGTAGCTCGAGGAGAGCAAAGGTAAGCAGTACCCTTGTCTATATATTTAAAAATAAGTTCGGGTGTAAAGTAATAGGATCATCATGGATTTGCCAGGGCCATGACCGAAGTGGCGACCCTGAAGAAGGTGCTGTCCGAGGCCGAAGACAAAGCGGCCAAGGAGTGCATTGAGCGGGAGAAGCAAGAAGCCCGAGTAGGCGAGGTGCAGCAAGAGCTCGAGGCTCTCGCCAAAAAGCATGAGTCCTTGGAGCTTGACTCTAGGACGCGATTGTCCGAGCTCGCGCAGGCGCTTGAAAGCGTATGGAGCGCCAAGGCTGAAGCCCACAAGACCCTCCAGGAGATTGATGCGGTGAAGAAGATAACAACCGGTAAGGCATTCATTATGCAGAGAAAGCATGTGGAGGAAACTTTCCTTTTACTTACCCGAGTTCGGAGTTCTCCAGGGGCGTTCGCAGATCTTCCCCGCAGTGTACTGGATGCCGCGGAGTTTTACCGAGCTCAGGAGGGGAGCTCGTCGGAAAAGTTGTTCTGGTCTCAGTATACTAGGACCGAACACCCCGTGCCCTTGAGCGACCAGCTGAAGCAATTGGTCGAGCTTCACAAGGTGGCCAAACAGGCCATGAGGGGCCTTATAGTCCGGATGTGGCCTGGCGAGCCCCTGCTCGGCAGCTACTTCGGTCTGGTGAGGCGGCTTGTGGATGCCTGCCCATGGCTTGAAGTTATAAAGCGGTCCGTCTGCATCGAGGGTGCGCGCAGGGCTTTTGCCTGGGCGAAGGTGCACTGGGCGAAGATGTACGCCATGAAGCTGGTGAAGGAGGGGCCGCCGGAGGGCAAGGAGCATCGATGCCCCGAAATGTATTATGAGAGTGTCCTGACGGGTTCCCGCCTTGTGGCGGATGAATGTGCCAGGGATGTAATTTTTGAATGAACATGCTCATGTGATCCTGTAATATGAAACTGTTGGGGAATGTAGCAGAAATTCAAAATTTTCTACGCATCACCAAGATCAATCTATGGAGTAATCTAGCAACAAGGGGAAGGAGAGTGCATCTACATACCCTTGTAGATCGCTAAGTGGAAGCGTTCAAGTGAACAGGGTTGATGGAGTCATACTCGTCGTGATCCAAATCACCGATGATCCTAGTGCCGAACGGACGGCACCTCCACGTTCAACACACGTACAGCCCGGTGACGTCTCCTACGCCTTGATCCAGCAAGGGGAGAAGGAGAGGTTGGGGAATACTCCATCCAGCAGCAGCACGACGGCGTGGTGGTGGTGGAGGAGCGCGGAACTCTAGCAGGGCTTCGCCAAGCACTACGAGAGACAAGGAGGAAGAGGGGTAGGGCTGCGCCTACAGGGAGATTGAATCGCCTATGTCGGGCACCCCCAAACCTCAAGTATATATAGGGGGAGGGGAGGGGCTGCGCCCCCACCTAGGGTTCCCTCCCTAGGGGTGGCGGCAGCCCCCAGATACTATCTGGGGTGGCGGCCACAAGGGGAGAGGGGGAGGCGCACCTGAGGTGGGCCTTAGGGCCCATCTGCCCTAGGGTTTGCCCCCTTCCCCTCTTGGAGGCGCCTTGGGCCTTGGTGGGAGGCGCCCCAGCCCAACTAGGGGCTGGTCCCTTCCCACTATTGGCCCATGTAGGCCTCTGGGGCTGGTGGCCCCACCTGGTGGACCCCCGGACCCCTCCGGTGGTCCCGGTACACTACCGGTGATGCCCGGAACACTTCCGGTGGCCAAAGCCATACTTCCTATATATCAATCTTTACCTCTGGACCATTCCGGAACTCCCCGTGACGTCCGGGATCTCATCCGGGACTCCGAACACTATTTGGTAACCGCATACATACTTTCCCTATAACCCTAGCGTTATCGAACCTTAAGTGTGTAGACCCTACGGGTTTGGGAGTCATGCAGACATGGCCGAGACAACTCTCCGGTCAATAACCAACAGCGGAATCTGGATACCCATGTTGGCTCCCACATGTTTCACGATGATCTCATCGGATGAACCATGATGTCAAGGACTTAATCAATCCCGTATTCAATTCCCTTTGTCTAGCGGTATTATACTTGCCCGAGATTCGATCGTCGGTATCCCGATACCTTGTTCAATCTCGTTACCGGCAAGTCTCTTTACTCGTTCCATAACACATCATCCCATGATCAACTCCTTGGTCACACTGTGCACATTATGATGATGTCCTACTGAGTGGGCCCAGAGATACCTCTCCGTTTACACGGAGTGACAAATCCCAGTCTCGATTCGTGCCAACCCAATAGACACTTTCAGAGATACCTGTAGTGTACCTTTATAGCCACCCAGTTACTTTGTGATGTTTGGCACACCCAAAGCACTCCTACGGTATCCGGGAGTTGCACAATCTCATGGTCTAAGGAAATGATACTTGACATTAGAAAAGCTTTAGCATACGAACTACACGATCTTTGTGCTAGGCTTAGGATTGGGTCTTGTCCATCACATCATTCTCCTAATGATGTGATCCCGTTATCAACGGCATCCAATGTCCATGGTCAGGAAACCGTAACCATCTATTGATCAACGAGCTAGTCAACTAGAGGCTTACTAGGGACATGGTGTTGTCTATGTATCCACACATCTATCTGAGTTTCCTATCAATACAATTCTAGCATGGATAATAAACGATTATCATGAACAAGGAAATATAATAATAACCAATTTATTATTGCCTCTAGGGCATATTTCCAACAGAAACAAATTCATTTGCGCCATGCGACGCTTTTTTAATTTAAAATATTACCTACTGTGCGGCCGTTTATAAAATCCGAGAGTTGGCCAGTCGTCGGCTTCTGCCCCCATGTAACTAGTACTAGGGTGTTCGGGATAAACCTGAGCACTCTTTACCCCAATTTCGGGTCCTTCAAGGGAGGTGTTCAGTGCAACGAACCAGGCAATCGAACTATAAGGCTTTATCACTCTCACTTAGCCATAGAAGTCTACAATTTTACATTTTGGCGAAGCCCCTAGTATTTGGAAGGCCGAATTTGGGGCGCTATACACGCCTAAGCCGGACAAGGCCGACTCCTCGCCCGAAGCGGGAAAAGTCTTTAAGGACTTGAGACCTCTCGAACAGCGACCAGTCTCTTGCCTTTTCATGACAGTCAGTTTTCGGCTTTCTCTACTGAGGTGCTCGTCCGGAAGAACTGGGACACAATCGCAGTAGTTCTCCCACCGCTACCTTAGCCGATATAGCGGAACATAAGGTACCAAAGCATGGGAGCCGGGAAAACCCAACTATTGACCCAAGACATGATTCAGAGCTAATGCATATAACGCTATAAGTTTGGGGTGCCGCACTGTCGAAAGTGTTCGGACTTATCGCGTCGTATTATGGGGTAAACAAAAACCCCTAGCGTACTGACTGTACCCAAATGTACGGGTACAGATTGTCGTAAATGAACATATAATAAAAAAGGATAAATAATGCAATAATAGACTAATGCTATGCATTTTTATTTAAATGATACGTCGAAGCGTATTGGTACAAGTGGTGCAATAAGCAAACAGTAGGAATATTTGACATGGCCTATCCATGGGCAAGCTGCGTATAGATAGTATAAAGCGGGTATATCGATTATTAGTAGAGACCACCTGAGGGTTCCCGTGTACACCTTAGCTTATTGCCTCCTTGGTTTTTCCTTCCTGTAGTGTGTCCGGCCATCGTACTCACTACAAAAAAAAGACACATCCATGACATTTTGGGCCGAACGAATTTTTTTCTGTCATACATATGACACTTCTATGATGATAATTGTGACAAACCCGGTATCATCATAGATGTGGTGGGCTCCTACTTCCATGACAAAAAATCATGACAGAAAATGGGCTTTTCGTCCTAGGCGGGCCGGAGACGCAACTGCATGACATTCTTTGGGCCGTCGATGACGGAAAAAACCGTGGTAGAAGCGAGGGGGAGGAAAATTTCGGGGAGTTCCCGGTTACGGTGGGAGGTCGGGGGCCGAGCGATGCGCATTTCTCTCGTACACGTACACATGTGTGTGCGAGGCGTTGTCTCTAACTGAACTCGAGTGAGGCGTTGGGCTCTAACTGAACCCGAGCGATTGCATTGCAGGCTACGTGTTACTGAACCCGAGCGATCGATCGGTGGCTGTTAACTGAACCCGATCGAGCGATTCCTTCGCTACTGCTGCTAACTGAAGCCGATCGATTGGATGAACAGTGAGCGTTGCGCGGGGGGGGGGGGTGGATGAATAGTGAGCGGTGGCGCTGCCTCTGGATGAACAGGACCCCGTGGTGTGGAGGGCTGGATGAACAGTAAACGGTGGAGGGGTGCTCGTGGAGGGGTGGTTGAACAGGACCCCGTGGTGTGCAGGGCTGGATGAACAGTAGACGGCGGAGGGGTGCCCGTGGAGGGGTGGTTGAACAGTAGCCGGTGGAGTAGCGCGCGGTGGAGGCTGGATGAACAGGAGCCTGTGGAGGCTGGAGGAGGTTGACGGTAGCCCGTGGAGGCTGGAGGAGGTCGACGGTGGAGATGAACAGTATCGAGTGGAGTCCCGTTTTGCCGTACGCCACACCCCTCCCGATCAACAGGACCCCCGTTTCGACCGTAGCACTCCAACACAAGTCCGTTTCCTCCGTTTTGCGGTACGCCACACCTCTCCCGATCAACTGGACCCCCGTTTAGACCGTAGGAGGTCCGTTTCCTTTGTTTTGCGGTACGCCAGACCCCTCCCGATGAACAGGATCCTGTTTCGAACGTGCCCCGTCGAACACAAGGACGTTTCCTCCGTTTTGCGGTACGCCAGGCCTCATTTCCATCGCCTGTTCCGTCCAAGCCCTCCCGATGAACACGACCACGCATTCCGTTCCGACCCAGCTGGTTGGCTCCCACGCGTTCCATTGCCTCCCGATGAACACGATGCATTCCATTGCCTCCCCATGAACACGATGCATTCCGTTGCCTCCCCATGAACACGACGCATTCTGTTGCCTCCCCATGAACACGACGACGACGCTGTTTCTCCGTTCCGACCCAGCCATGTACACGAGCCCTGGCCATACGTATGCGCGAGTAGGCGTTCGATACCCTGCCCGTATGTACGTACATGGCCATATTTTCTTTCTTGCACCCTGGCCACTATACGTACGTGTACTTGCTATGTGTGCGCCTCTACTACGACACGTACGCGCCTCTACTACGACACGTGCGCGCCTCTACATCGACCAGTATATATGTACGTACACGTTCGCGACCAGAATGACAATGCTACGTACGCTTCGACCAGGTGGGTCCCGACTGTCAGGCCCTTCCTTGCCTGTGAAGATGTAGCTGGTGGGTCCCAGCAGTCAGGGGGGCGAATCATTTTGTTTTGTTTTTCTCGGACGCACTTCCTTGCATGCAAAGGTGTAGCTGCTGGGTCCCAGCAGTCAGGGGGGAATCGTTTTGTTTTTTTGCACGGACGCACTTCCTTGCGTGCGAAGATGTAGCTGGTGGGTCCCAGCAGTCAGGGGGTGTTGACCCACAAGTATAGGGGATCTATCATAGTCCTTTCTATAAGTAAGAGTGTCGAACCCAATGAGGAGCAGAAGGAAATGATAAACGGTTTTCAGCAAGGTATTCTCTGCAATTACTGAAATAAGTGGTAACAGATAGTTTTGTGATAAGATAATTTGTAACGAGCAACACGTAACAAAAGTAAATAAAGCACAACAAGGTGGCCAAATCCTTTTTGTAGCAAAGGACAAGCCTGGACAAACTCTTATATAAGGAAAAGCGCTCCCGAGGACACATGGGAATATCGTCAAGCTAGTTTTCATCACGTTCATATGATTCATGTTCGGTACTTTGATAATTTGACATGTGGGTGGACCGGTGCTTGGGTGCTGTTCTTACTTGAACAAACATCCCACTTATGATTAACCTCTATTGCAAGCATCCTCAACTACAACAAAAGTATTAAGGTAAACCTAACCATAGCATGAAACATATGGATCCAAATCAGCCCCTTACGAAGCAACACATAAACTAGGGTTTAAGCTTCTATCACTCTAGCAACCCATCATCTACTTATTACTTCCCAATGCCTTCCTCTAGGCCCAAATAATGGTGAAGTGTTATGTAGTCGACGTTCACATAACACCACTAGAGGCTAGACAACATACATCTCATCAAAATATCGAACGAATACCAAATTCACATGACTACTAATAGCAAGACTTCTCCCTTGTCCTCAGGAACAAACGTACCTACTCACAAAGCATAAACATGTTCATAATCAGAGGGGTATTAATACGCATATAGGATCTGAACATATGATCTTTCACCAATTAAACCAACTAGCATCAACTACAAGGAGTAATTATCACTACTAGCAACCTACTAGCACCAATCCCGGACTTGGAGACAAGAATTGGATATAAGAGATGAACTAGGGTTTTGAGATGAGATGGTGCTGATGAAGATGTTGATGGAGATTGCCCTCTCCCGATGAGAGGAGCGTTGGTGATGACGATGGCGATGATTTCCCCCTCTGGGAGGGAAGTTTCCCCGGCAGAACAGCTCTGCTGGAGCTCTAGATTGGATCCGCCAAGGTTCCGCCTCGTGGCGGCGGAGTTTCGTCCCGAAAGGTTGCTCCTTATTTTTTTCTCGATGAAAGACTTCATATAGGATAAGATGGTCATCGGAGAGCCACCATGGGGCCCACAAGGTAGGGGGCGCGCCCTGGGGGGGGGGGGTGCCCCCACCCTCGTGAGAAGGGTGTGGCCCCCCTGGCCTTCATTTTTGGTGAGGATTTTTCATTATTTATTATAAGGTATTCCGTGGAGTTTTAGGACTTTTGGAGTTGTGCAGAATATGTCTCTAATATTTGCTCCTTTTCCAGCCCAGAATTCCAGCTGACGGCATTCTCCCTCCTTATGTAAACCTTGTAAAATAAGAGAGAATAGCCATAAGTATTGTGACATAATGTGAAATAACAGCCCATAATGCAATAAATATTGATATAAAAGCATGATGCAAAATGGATGTATCAACTCCCCCAAGCTTAGACCTCGCTTGTCCTCAAGCGAAAAGCCGAAATCGAAAAATATGTCCACATGTTTAGAGATGAAGGTGTCGATAAAAATAAAATACGGACATGAGGGCATCATGATCATTCTTATAACAACAACTTATATAATTTTTGTCATATGATCTCTAATGCTAGATTAATAATTCAATTACAATATCAAGTATGAATCGTAAACTTCATTGAAAACTAACAAACTACAATCTCGGTCATTGAAGCAATTGCAATTTATCATAACATAGGAAAGAGTCAATGTATAAGAGCTTTTCAGCAAGTCCATATACTCAACTATCATATAATCTTTCACAATTGCTGACACTCACACAATACTTATGGGTGTGGAGTTTTAATCAGACACAGAGAAAGATAGGGGCTTATAGTCTTGCCTCCCAACGTTTTACCTCAAGGGTAATGTCAACAGCAATAGTTCATGAAAACTCACAACCAATTAGCCATATATACCAGGATCTTCCCAACATACTGTGCTTGCCAAAGGATAAAATGTAAAAAGGAAGGGTGAAGATCACCATGACTCTTGCATAAGGTAGAAGATAATGGTAAAAGATAGGCCCTTCGCAGAGGGAAGCAGAGGTTGCCATGCGCTTTTATGGTTGGATGCACAAAATCTTAAGCGAAAGAACGTCACTTTATATTGCCCCTTGTGATATGAACCATTATTATGCAGTCCGTCGCTTTTATTACTTCCACATCACAAGATCGTATAAAGCTTATGTCTCTCACACCAATCAATCATACATATTTAGAGAGCAATTTTTATTGCTTTGCCGTTTGCATCGATGACAACTTACTTGAAAGATCTTATTCAATCCATTGGTAGATATGGTGGACTCTCATGGCAAAACTGGTTTAAGGGTATTTGGAAGCACAAGTAGTATCTCTACTTGGTGCTGAGAATTTGGCTAGAATGAGGGGGAAAGGCAAGCTCAACATGTTGGAGGATCCAAGACAATATAATTTATCTCAGATGTAAGAAAACATAACCCATTACGTTGTCTTCCTTGTCCAATATCAACTCTTTAGCATGTCATATTTTAATGAGTGCTCATAATCATAAAAGATGTCCAAGATAGTATATCTATATGTGAAGACCTCTCTTTCTTTATTACTTCCTATTAATTGCAACGATGACCAAAACTATGCTTGTCAACTCTCAACAACTTTTATTCATCATACTTTTTCTATGTGAGCTCATTACTCTCCATGGGATCCATATGATCTCTTTGTTTCTTTTTATTTCTTTCTCTTTTCTTTTATTCACTTAGGATCATGGCAAAACAATCAAGCCCTTGACTCAACACTAATCTTTATTATATAGCTCACGGACTCGATTACATAGAAGGATAATAAAGAAAAACTCACAACTAGATCACACTAAGAACTTTTATTCTACTAGATCAGGATACTACTAATAAGATCAAACTAAGAAAAACGATAAAGATAAAAGTGATGGTGATACGATACTGGGGCACTCCCCCAAGCTTGGCAGTTGCCAAGTGGAGTGCCCATACCCAGATACTCAATTCTTCTTTGTTGGAGGAGACGATGGAGGTGTTGTTGATGATGCGGGCTTGTCATCCATCTTCCAAGGCATGGGTTCACCATCATAGAAGGATGATCGAGTCTCCGGAATCCTCGAATCTGCAGCCAAACTCATTCTTTTGTATCTATATTCATACTCACAGTTTTGGTTTTGCAGGTCATAGATTTGGGCTTGGAGGTGCTCGTTCTTCTCATGTAGCTTGAAGATGGCCTCCTCGGTGTTCTTGGCATCCGGCTTGTAGTTGTTAGTGAATTCCGTGAGCATCATGTGGCTAGCGTTGATTCCATGCTCCACCATCCCCTGGCACTTGAAAACTTGTTGCTCCATTGCTTCAAGCCTCGTCTCCACGCTTCCGATTCCCTTTGGTCCCTCAGCATCGCGGATGTGCAGCAACCCATCACGCATCTCAATTGTTTGAGGGTGTCGCAGCACCTCCGTGAGGTAAGGGTTGATGACCTTCTCGAAGAACTTGTCCTTGGAAGCACTTGGGGACGTCATGATAATCTAGATCTGCCAGAAAAACAGCTCGAAACAAAAACATGAGATTTTTGCGTGATACGGGAGTCGAAACCTTCGGGAGAATATATAATGAATTTTTACTGACCAAAATACGTATCGTGTAAGAAAACGGAGTCCGGAAGACACACGAGGTGCTCACGAGGTAGGGGGGCGCGCCCAGGGGGGTAGGGAGCGCCCTCCACCCTCGTGAGGTCCTCGTGTCCTTCCCGGACTGCTACTTAATTTTCTATTTTTCTAAATATTCCAAAACGGAGAAATATTGCCTTAAAATTTGTTTTGGAGTCGGTTTACTTACCGTACCACATACCTATTCCTTTTTAGAGTATGAAACATTCTGGAAAGTGTCCCTTATGTATTCCTCTGGGGTTACGGTTTCAATAATATTGGTTTCAACATTTATGGGATTACCTGAGATATAATGTTTGATTCTTTGACCGTTTACCACCTTCGGATTTGTGCCTTCGAAGTTAATTTTTATGGCACCGGAATGATAGACCTCCTCGATAACATAGGGGCCTTCCCATTTAGAGAGAAGTTTCCCTGCAAAAAATCTTAAACGAGAGTTGTATAGCAATACATAATCACCTACATTAAACTCACGCTTTTGTATCCTTTTGTCATGCCATCTTTTAACCTTTTCTTTAAACAATTTGGCATTTTCATAAGCTTGGGTTCTCCATTCATCAAGTGAGCTAATATCAAATAACCTCTTTTCACCGGCAAGTTTGAAATCATAGTTGAGCTCTTTAATAGCCCAATATGCCTTATGTACTAGTTCGAGAGGTAAGTGACATGCTTTTCCATATACCATTTTATACGGAGACATACCCATAGGATTTTTATATGCAGTTCTATAGGCCCATAATGCATCATCAAGTTTCTTGGACCAATTCTTTCTAGACCTATTGATAGTCTTTTGCAAAATTAATTTGAGTTCTCTATTACTGAATTCTACTTGACCACTAGACTGTGGGTGATACGGAGATGCAATTCTATGATTGACGTCATATTTAGCAAGCATTTTACGGAAAGCACCATGAATAAAATGTGAACCACCATCAGTCATTAAATATCTAGGGACTCCAAACCTCAAAAAAATAACTTCTTTAAGCATTTTAATAGAAGTGTTATGATCAGCACTACTAGTTGGAATAGCTTCTACCCACTTAGTAACGTAATCAACAGCAACTAAAATATGTGTATATCCATTAGAGGCAGGAAAAGGTCCCATATAATCAAAGCCCCAAACATCAAACGGTTCAATAACAAGTGAATAATTCATAGGCATTTCTTGACGTCTACTAATATTACCAATTCTTTGACATTCATCACAAGATAGGACAAACTTACGGGCATCCTTGAAGAGAGTAGGCCAATAAAAACCGGATTGCAATACCTTATGTGCAGTTCTATCTCCCGCGTGGTGTCCTCCATAAGTTTCAGAGTGGCACTTGCGTAGGATCTGTTCCTGTTCATGCTCAGGTACACAACGTCTAATAACACCATCTACTCCTTCTTTATAAAGATGTGGGTCATCCCAAAAGTAATGTCTCAAATCATAGAAGAACTTTTTCTTTTGTTGGTATGTGAAGCTAGGTGGTATAAATTTAGCAACTACGTACTTAGCATAATCAGCATACCAAGGGGTACTACGAGAAGTACTTATGACATTTAATTGTTCATCAGGAAAGCTATCATCAATAGGTAGTGGGTCATCAAGAACATTCTCTAACCTAGATAAGTTGTCTGTAACGGGGTTCTCAGCTCCTTTTCTATCAACAATATGCAAATCAAATTCTCGTAGCAAGAGAACCCATCTAATAAGTCTAGGTTTAGCATCTTTTTCCATAAGATATTTAATAGCAGCATGATCAGTGTGGATAGTTACTTTAGAATCGACAATATAAAGTCTGAACTTATCACATGCAAATACAAGTGCTAAAAGTTCTTTTTCAGTAGTAGCATAATTTCTTTGAGCATCTTTTCAATAGCATCAACCTTGGCTTTATCAACTTCAATACCTCTTTCAGAAATTTTATGCCCTAAGACAATACCTTCATTAACCATAAAGTGGCACTTTTCCCAATTCAAGACAAGATTAGTTTCTTCACATCTCTGCAAAACTCGATCAAGATTGCTCAAGCAATCATCAAAAGAAGATCCATAGACGGAAAAGTCGTCCATGAAAACCTCACAAATCTTTTCACAAAAGTCAGAGAATATAGCCATCATGCATCTTTGAAAGGTAGCAGGTCCATTACATAAACCAAAAGGCATACGTATATAAGCAAAAGTACCAAAAGGGCATGTAAAAGTAGTCTTTGATTGATCTTTAGCCGACACAGGTATTTGAGAGAAACTAGAATAACCATCTAGAAAGCAGTAATGTATGTGTTTGCATAATATTTCTAGCATTTGATCGATAAAAGGTAAGGGGTAATGATCTTTCTTAGTAGCTTTATTTAATTTGCGGAAATCAATTACCATACTATAACCTGTAATAATTCTTTGTGGAATCAATTCATCTTTATCATTAGGAACAACAGTAATACCTCCCTTCTTAGGGACACAATGAACATGACTTACCCACTGACTATCAGCAACGGGATAAATTATACCTGCCTCTAGACGCTTTAGTATTTCTTTTCTTACCACTTCCTTCATTTTAGGATTCAGACGTCGTTGAGGATCACGAACTGGTTTGGCATCTGCTTCCAAATTTATTTTATGTTGACATAGAGTGGGACTAATTCCCTTGAGATCATCAAGAGTATATCCAATAGCAGCACGGTGCTTCTTCAGAGTTTTCAATAATCTTTCTTCTTCATGCTCTGAAAGGTTAGCACTGATAATAAACAATATATATCTTCTTTTCATCAAGATAGGCATATTTAAGATTATCAAGCAACGGTTTAAGATCAAACACGGGATCACCCTTAGGTGGGGGAGGATCCCCTAGGATTTCAACAGGCAAATTGTGTTTTAGCATAGGTTCTTGTTTAAAGAATACTTCATCTATTTCCCTTCTTTCATTCATAAACATATCATTCTCATGGTCTAGCAAATATTTTTCTAAAGGATCATTAGGAGGTACGGTAATAGAAACAAGACCAATAATTTCATCCTTACTAGGCAATTCTTCTTCGCGGTGTTGTTTACTAAAATTAGAGAAATTAAACTCATGAGTCATATCATCCAAGCCAATAGTGACAACATTCTATTCGCAGTCTATCCTAGCATTAACTGTATTCAAGAAGGGTCTACCAAATATAATGGGACAAAAGCTATCTTGTGGAGAACTAAGAACAAGAAAATCAGTAGGATATTTAGTTTTCCCGCACAACTTCAACATCTCTAACAATTCCCATTGCTGAAATAGTATCTCTATTAGCAAGTTTAATTGTGACATCAATATCTTCTAACTCAGCAGGTGCAATTTCATGCTTGATTTCTTTATACAAGTCATAAGGTATAACACTAGCACTAGCACCCATATCACATAAGCCATGATAACAATGATCTCCTATTTTAACAGAAATAACAGGCACGCCTACCACAAGTCTATGTTTATCTTTAGCACAAGGTTTAGCAATTCTAGCAGTTTCACCGCAGAACTGAATAACATGCCCATCAATATTATCAGACAAGATCTCTTTAACAATAGCAATATTAGGTTCAACTTTAACTTGCTCGGGAGGTGTATATGGTTTAATATTGCTTTTACGAACCACAGTTGAAGCTTTAGCATGATCCTTTATCCTAACAGGGAAAGGTCATTTCTCAACATAGGAAGTAGGAACAATAGGATCATTATAAGTGACAGTCTTTTCTTCAACTTTAATAGGTGCAGCTACTTTTACTTCTATGGGAGGATGATATTTAAACCACTTCTCCTTAGGGAGATCAACATAAGTAGCAAAAGATTCACAGAAAGAAGCTACTATATCAGAATCAAGTCCATATTTAGTGCTAAACTTACAGAAAATATCGGTATCCATAAAAGATTTAACACAATCAAACTTAGGTGTCATACCTGACTCCTTACCATTGTCGAGGTCCCAATCTTCAGAGTTGCGTTTAATTCTATCCAATAAATCCCATCTAAATCCAATAGTCTTCATCATAAGAGCCAGCACAAGAAGTATCGAGCATGGTGCAATTATTTTCAGAAAGCCAAGCATAATTTTTTTGAAGAATTGTTTCTCTTGGAAGCTCATGATTGGGGCATGAATATAGCACTGGTTTAAGCCTCCCCCAAGATTGAGTGATGCTTTCTCCTTCGCGAGGCCAAAAATTATATATATAATTGCGATCATGATGAACAAGATGCATAGGGTAATACTTTTGATGAAATTCCAATTTCAATCTTTTATAGTTCCGTGATCCCATATCATCACATAGCCTATACCATGTCAATGCGCCCCCCTTCAAAGATAAAGGGAAGACCTTCTTCTTAGCAACATCATCGGGAATACCTGCAAGCTTAAATAATCCACAAACTTCATCCACATATATTAGGTGTTCATCAGGATGCTTTGTTCCATCTCCCGTAAAAGGATTAGCTAGCAGTTTTTCTATTATACTCGAAGGATACTCATAAGGAATTTAATTTTCAATAGGTTCAGTAGGTTGAGGAGAAACTCTTTGCTCTACTGGTCGGGGTGAAGATACCTCGAACAAGCCCCTCAGAGGATTACTTTCCATAGTAACAAGTGACAGTAAATTTCAGCACACTATATAAAATTTTCTTTACCAAATTCCACCTACCAAAGGCGCTTCACTCCCCGGCAACGGTGCCAGAAAAGAGTCTTGATGACCCACAAGTATAGGGGATCTATCGTAGTCCTTTCGATAAGTAAGAGTGTCGAACCCAATGAGGAGCAGAAGGAAATGATAAACTGTTTTCAGCAAGGTATTCTCTGCAAGTACTGAAATAAGTGGTAACAGATAGTTTTGTGATAAGATAATTTGTAACGAGCAACAAGTAACAAAAGTAAATAAAGTGCAGCAAGGTGGCCCAATCCTTTTTGTAGCAAAGGACAAGCCTGGACAAACTCTTATATAAGGAAAAGCTCTCCCGAGGACACATGGGAATATCATCAAGCTAGTTTTCATGATGTTCATATGATTCGCGTTCGGTACTTTGATAATTTGACATGTGGGTGGACCGGTGCTTGGGTGATGTTCTTAATTGAACAAACATCCCACTTATGATTAACCTCTATTGCAAGCATCCGCAACTACAACAAAAGTATTAAGGTAAACCTAACCATAGCATGAAACATATGGATCCAAATCAGCCCCTTACGAAGCAACGCATAAACTAGGGTTTAAGCTTCTGTCACTCTAGCAACCCATCATCTACTTATTACTTCCCAATGCCTTCCTCTAGGCCCAAATAATGGTGAAGTGTTATGTAGTCGACGTTCACATAACACCACTAGAGGCTAGACAACACACGTCTCATCAAAATATCGAACGAATACCAAATTCACATGACTACTAATAGCAAGACTTCTCCCTTGTCCTCAGGAACAAACGTAACTACTCACAAAGCATAAACATATTCATAATCAGAGGGGTATTAATATGCATATAGGATCTGAACATATGATCTTTCACCAATTAAACCAACTAACATCAACTACAAGGAGTAATTAACACTACTAGCAACCTACTAGCACCAATCCCGGACTTGGAGACAAGAATTGGATACAAGAGATGAACTAGGGTTTTGAGATGAGATGGTGCTGATGAAGATGTTGATGGAGATTGCCCTCTCCCGATGAGAGGAGCGTTGGTGATGACGATGGCAATGATTTCCCCCTCCGGGAGGGAAGTTTCCTTGGCAGAACAGCTCTGCCGGAGCTCTAGATTGGATCCGCTAAGGTTCCGCCTCGTGGCGGCAGAGTTTCGTCGCAAAAGGTTGCTTCTTATTTTTTTTCTCGATGAAAGACTTCATATAGGAGAAGATGGTCATCAGAGAGCCACCAGGGGGGCCACAAGGTAGGGGGCACGCCCTAGGGGGGGCGCCCCCCACCCTCGTGAGAAGGGTGTGGGCCCCCTGGCCTTCATCTTTGGCGAGGATTTTTCATTATTTATTATAAGGTATTCCGTGGAGTTTCAGGACTTTTGGAGTTGTGCAGAATATGTCTCTAATATTTGCTCCTTTTCCAGCCCAGAATTCCAGCTGACGGCATTCTCCCTCCTTATGTAAACCTTGTAAAATAAGAGAGAATAGCCATAAGTATTGTGACATAATGTGAAATAACAACCCATAATGCAATAAATATTGATATAAAAGCATGATGCAAAATGGACGTATCAGGGGGGCGAATCTTTTTTTTCAGATGCACTTCCGTGCGTGCGAAGATGTAGCTGGTGGGTCCCAGCAGTCAGGGGGCGAATCATTTTTTCGGACGCACTTCCTTGCGTGCGAAGATGTAGCTGGAGGGTCCCAGCAGTCAGGGGGAACGTTTTTTCGCGAAATACGGTGGCCCATCCGGTGGGTCCCCACTGTCAGGTGGAGGAATAATTATTTTGCGCGTAATAAGGAGGCACTTCCTTGATGCGGCCATGGACCCAACTATCAGCCTATCCACGTACAGTCCACGTCCGATGGAAGCCATTCCTTGACCACGTTGACCACGCCGCGCCGAGAGCACCAGGGCGGTGGACAACGGTGAGGCCTAGGAAGGGGACGACGCGGAGCCAGGGAAGACGCGGCAGTGGATGCCCACACGTAGAGGAGTATGAGGGTTCACTTGTTCGGCTGCGGTGTGAGGCTGCCGTGCCACAAAATAACAGGGGTTGTGGGTGGGTAGAGGGATGGCCTGGCCCGCGGTGAGTGTAGTAGGGGGCAGTGAGGCCTCTGCGGCATCACAGCCGGCCATGGGCAGCAGGAGCAGGCGGCACGACCGACGCTACTTTGGGCGGCTGGAGCAAGAAGACCAGAGGTTGAAGAAGCACTACGGCCGTTGGATGGACATCGTACGGTCACTGGAGCTAGAATCGTTCATATATTGACTAAAGTTGACAAAGGCCTCCATCCCAGTCAACTTAGTAGGCCCACAAGTCAGCCTCCCACCAAGGTGGGTCCCAGCTAGCAGGGGGTATTCATTTTTTGTGCGTAATAAGGAGGCACTTCCGGTGGGTCCGAGCTGACAACGGGGGGGAACGTTTTTTTCACGAAATACGGTGGCCCGTCCTATGGGTCCCAGCAGTCAGGGGGAAACGTTTTTTTTCGCAAAATACTGGTGGCCCGCCCGGTGGGTCCCTGCTGTCAGGTGGAGGAATAATTATTTTCCACGTAATAAGGAGGCACTTCCTTGCGGCTGCCGTGGACCCAGCTGTCAGCCTCTCCACGTAAATGTAACGCCCTCGATGCGGCTATAGCTCCCACGTGTCGAGGCACAACTTAGAGACATAACCGCATTGAAAGCAATGTCGCAAGTTAGGCAATCATCACAACATCCCATGTAATATATAGATAATAAAAGGGGAGGTACATAGTTGGCTTACACTCGCCACATCAATCAAGTACATAAAAAGCATTACAACATTCAAACACTCATGGCCCGACTACGGCACCAAAATAAAAGATAACCCAACATGCGACACGGTCCCGATCACCCCAACTGGGCACCACTACTGATCATCAGGGAAAGACACATAGTATTGGCGTGAGTCCTCGTCGAACTCCCACTTGAGATCAAGCGCGTCATCTGGAGCGGAATCATCAGGCCCTGCATCTGGTTTGGAAGTAATCTGTGAGCCACAGGGACTCAGCAATCTCGCACCCTCGCAATCAAGACTATTTAAGCTTAATAGGTAAGGCAAGGGTAAACATGTGGAGCTGCAGCAAGCGACTAGCATATATGGTGGCTATCCTATTCGCAAAAGAGAGCGAGAAGAGGAGGCAAAGCACGAGCGAGTAACTAGAGAACAACCTGCGCAAGCATTACTCCAACACCGTGTTCACTTCCCGGACTCCGCCGAGAAGAGACCATCACGGTAACTCACACTGTTGATTCATTTTAATTAAGTTAATGTTCAAGTTATCTAACAACCGGACATTAACAAATTCCCATCTGCCCATAACCGCAGGCACGGCTTTCGAAAGTTCAAATCCCTGCAGGGGAGCCCCAACTTAGCCCATGACAAGCTCTCACGGTCAACAAAGGAATAGACCTCCTCCCGAGACGTTCCGATCAGACTCGGTATCTCGGTTCTTCAAGACACTTCGACAAGTTAAAACAAAACCAGCAACACCGCCGAATGTGCCGACAAATCCCGATAGGAGCTGCACATATCTCGTTCTCAGGGCACACTCAGATGAGCCAGACGTCGGGTAGGCCAGCCCAGAGTTGCCCCTGGTAGCCCCGGACATCGCTCGGTTTGGACCAACACTCAGAGGAGCACTGGCCCAGGGGGGTTTAAATAAGATGACCCTCGGGCTCCGGAAACCCAAGGGAAAAGAGGCTAGGTGGAAAATGGTAAAACCAAGGTTGGGCATTGCTGGAAAAGCTTTAATCAAGGCGAACTATCAAGGGGTTCCCATTATAACCCAACCTCGTAAGGAACGCAAAATCCGGAAACATAACACCGATATGACGGAAACTAGGGTGGCAAGAGTGGAACAAAACACTAGGCGAGAGGCCGAGCCTTCCACCCTTTACCAAGTATATAGATGCATTAAGATAACATGACAATATAATGATATCCCAACAAGTAAATAATGTTCCAACAAGGAACGGTCTCCAATCTTCACCTGCAACTAACAATGCTATAAGAGGGGCTGAGCAAAGCGGTAACACAGCCAATCAACAGTTTGCTAGGACATGGTGGGTTAGAGGTTTGACATGGCAATTTGGGAGGCATGATAAGCAAGTGGTAGGCATCGTAGCATAGGCATAGCAAAAGAGCGAGCATCTAGCATAGCAAAAATAGTAGTGATTTCGAGGGTATGATCATCTTGCCTGCAAAGTTGTCAGAGTTGACTGGATCCTCTAAATCAAACTCAACGGGCTCCTAGTTAGCGAACTCGTCTCCCGGCTCTGCCCAAACAAGACAAACAAGCAACAATGACACAATCAACCACGTGCAAAGCACAAACAATATGATGCAAAGATGGTATGCTATGCGGGATGCAATATGTGATGCATATGCAAGATTTGACAAGTAATGAATGAACCTGGCCTCAACATGGAAGTCCAAGTGTGCCACTGGAAAGATGAGATGAAATCTCTTGAAAACGATATAAAGAACGCCGGAATCGGAGTTACGGTTTGGAAATGGCAAGCGATTCAAATATGACCATGTTCTGCGATTTACAGCAAGTAGCCATCTAAATGCAACAAGATGAACATGCTACAACACTCAAACATGGCAAAAAAATACATGGCAGGGATCCTCTCATGATGCGTAACAAAAGTCTAGCACCGAGCTACAGCCAATTCATCCATTAACAGGCTCAAACAAGCATGGCAAAAATGCATTTGGCAAACAGATCTCAGACTTAGTGAAATTAACACTTGTCTGGAATTTCAGATCAGATAGCACTCTTTGGAGCATGAAAACAATATGCTACAGGACCTGAACATGGCAAAGTAAAGCATGGCATGGAGCTACTCAAAGAGTTTAACAAAAGTCCCTTAGTGACCTTGAGCCAAAAGGGATCAGAAAATACATTTGCAAGCATGTGAACATGGCAAAAACATAGTCAGTTCTCAGACTTGGTGAAAACTGAAGCATGCTGAAACAGATATCAAGTAGGCATGTTTACGAGCTCGATGCACTCACTACAGAGCACGTCATGACAATCTAAGCATACACCCATCAAGAATACACAAAATTCAAGCTAGACATGGCAAGAACAATAACATAGCATGCACGGATCAACTACAACATCCTTGGCAAAATTGCTAACAAGTAGACAATCTGCCCAGATTCACGAAATGGCAAAAGTAGAGCTCGATTGACTCAAGCTAGGGTGCTCCAAAATTGCAAACAAAGACATGTATGGATAGAGCACTACAAGATTAACAAAACATCCTCACTGATCATCCTCAAAAAAGGCACGGATCACTAGGAAACAACATGAACATATGGCAATATGAGATAAACAGGCCAAGGACTTAGTGGAAATGCTAAGTCCCTGAAATCAGCATTAACGAATGCTCCACTTTGCAAGCCTGTGCTAGTCAACACACACCTCACAAAAATACATGGGTTGCACCTCTGGATAGATGGAAAAACATATAACAAAACACATGTAGAGCTCATGGGCATAACATGCACACAATAATCATGGCAAAAATGACAAATATCTAAATGGAGCAGCAGATCTGACAATTATCTCAAATAGCATTCTTCTAACAGCATTTCGGGCATCAAGATTAACTCAAATGCAAATGATGCAATGAGATGAAATGATGTACTCTCTGAGATGAACATTTTGATATGCTATATGCCCAAAATGGAGCTACGGATGCGGAGTTACGATGCAATGAACATGGCAAAATATTACTGAAAATTAGGTCAAAGTTCAACCGAATCTCAGATCTGGAACTAGATCGGGCGCGTGAACCGAGGCGGCGGCCGGAGCTGTGCTCGCCCGAGACGGAGTGGAGGCGGCGGCAGACACTGGTGGAGTGGCCGCGGGCGCCGGTGGCCGGAGCTGCGGACGCGATGGGCGGCGGCCGGCGTGGAAGGAGAGAGCGCTATGGGGCGGCGCTGCCACGGTCGTCACCGGCGAGGGCGAGGCGGCCACCGGCGAGGGCGCGCTGCGGCGCGGTGGCGCGGGCCGTCAGAGATGGAGGCGAGGAGGCGCTGGGGCGGCGGGGTCAACGCGCGGGCGGCGCGGGAGCTTCGGGCCGAGAGGGCCAGCGATGGGCCCCGCGGGCCCTGGCCGGTAGCGAAGTGGGGCTCGCGGGAGCTGACATGGCGGCGGCGGTGGATCCGGATGTGTCCGGACGGACAAAAAAATGTCCGCCAGCGCGAGAGGTGGTGGGTACTAGGGTTTCGTCCGTGAATTGAAAAGGGGGGTTCTTTATATAGAGGTGGAGGGAGCTAGGAGAGTCCAAATGAGGTGCGGTTTTCGGCCACACGATCATGATCGAACGCTCTAGATGATGGAGAGGGTTTTGGTGGGTTTTGGGCCAAAATGGAGGGGTGTTGGGCTGCAACACACCGAGGCCTTTTCGGTCCCTCGGTTAACCGTTGGAGCATCAAACGAAGTCCAAATGGTACGAAACTTGACAGGCGGTCTACCGGTAGTAAACCAAGGCCGCTTGACAAGTCTCGGTCCAATCCGGAAATGTTTAAGCCCCACACACGAAAGAAAGGTAGAAATGACCACCGGAGGAGAACAAAGCGCCGGAATGCAAAACGAACAACGGGAAAATGCTCGAATGCATGAGATGAACACGTATGCAAATGCAATGCACATGATGACATGATATGAGATGCATGACAATGACAACAACACACGGAGACAAAAACCCAAACCCGAGAAAATAAAATAACTTAAGGCCGGAAATGGCAAGAGTTGGAGTACATATTGGGTAAATCATATCCGGGGTGTTACAACACTCCACCACTACGAAAGGATCTCGTCCCGAGATCTAGGACTGAAAGAACGCCAGGTACTCAGAACGGAGGTGATCCTCACGTTCCCAGGTAGCTTCACGGTCGGAATGGTGTGACCACTTGACTTTGAGGAATTTGATTGACTTGTTGCGAGTCTTGCGTTCAGTCTCTTCAAGAATAGCAACAGGGTGCTCACGATAAGAGAGATCTTCTTGGAGCTCAATGACCTCGAAGTTGATGGTGCGGTCAGGAGTCTTGAAGCACTTTTGGAGCTGAGAGACATGGAACACGTCATGCACATTTGCAAAGTTTGAAGGAAGCTCGAGTTGATAGGCGAGATCGCCTCTCTTGTTGACAATCTTGAAAGGTCCCACGTATCTAGGGGCAAGCTTCCCTTTGATACCGAAGCGACGAGTACCTTTCATACGAGAGACGCAGAGGTAAACATGATCTCCGATCTCGAAAGCCAAATCACGGTGCTTGCTATCATAGTAGCTCTTCTGGCGGGATTGGGCTGCTTTAAGGTTATCTCGAATGACTTTGCACATTTCCTTTGCCTCTGTGATTAAGTTATTTCCGAGAAGCTAACGTTCACCGGTTTCAGACCAGTTGAGAGGGGTACGGCACTTCCTGCCATATATAATTTCAAATGGGGCCTTGCCCAAACTTGCTTGAAAACTATTGTTGTAGGAGAATTCAGCATATGGAGGACAATCCTCCCACTTCATGCCGAAGGAGATCACACAAGCCCTGAGCATATCTTCAAGAAGCTGATTGACACGCTCGACTTGACTGCTAGTTTGAGGATGGAAAGCTGTGCTGAAGCAGATGTTGGTGCCCATGGCCTTCTGAAAAGAATCCCAAAACTTGGAGGTAAAGATGCTTCCATGGTCTGAAGAGATCACTTGTGGAATACCGTGCAGAGAGACAATTCGAGAGGTATAGAGTTCCGCCAATTGAGCTGTAGTGATTGACTCTTTGATAGGCAGAAAGTGAGCCACTTTAGTGAGTTTGTCGATGACAACGAATATAGCATCATTGCCACGTTTGGACTTTGGAAACCCAGTCACGAAGTCCATCTCAATGTGGTCAAACTTCCATTCTAAAATGGCAAGAGGTTGGAGGAGACCATCTGGTCTTTGGTGTTCTGCCTTCACTCTTCTGCAGACATCACATTCATTCACGAATTGAGCAATCTCGCGCTTCATTCGAGTCCACCAATAAGCCTGCTTGAGGTCCTGATACATCTTCGTGCCCCCAGGGTGGATGGAGAGGAGAGAATTGTGAGCCTCGTTCATGATCACCTTACGAAGGTCACCTTTGGGCACAACAATACGATCCTCGAAGAAGAGAGTGTCCTTGTCATCAAGGCGGTAGCACTTGTACTTGGGTTGGCTCTTGGCAATCCCAATCTTCACCTTTTTCACCATAACATCAAGAAAGTTGGGCTTGGCGAATCTGGTCTTCCAAGGTAGGAGAGACTTGAAGGTTGGCGAGGAAACCTTGAGGAACAACTTGCAGATTAAGTTTGCGGAAAGCTTCACAAAGCTCGGGTTGATAAGGCTTGAGAATCAGACTGTTGCAATAAGCCTTCCTACTCAATGCGTCAGCAATCACATTGGCCTTGCCTGAGTATACTTGATACTCGGATTATACTCTTGAATCATTTCGACCCATCGAGTTTGCCTTAGGTTGAGATTAGGCTGAGTGAAGATGTACTTGAGACTCTTGTGATCAGTGAAAATGTCCACTTTTCTTCCCAATAAGAGATGTCTCCAAGTCAAAAGAGCATGCACAACTGCCGCCAACTCGAGATCATGAGTGGGGTAGTTCTTCTCATTGGGCTTCAACTGGCGAGAGGTATAAGCCACAACTTTCTTCTCTTGCATCAACACTGCGCCAAGACCTTGGAGAGAGGCATCGCAAAAGACCTCGTACGGCTTGGATTCATCAGGCGGAGTCAGAACTGGAGCAGTGACTAATTTCTCTTTCAAAGTGTTGAAAGCAATGTCACACTCCGGAGACCAAACGTACTTGACGTGCTTCTGGAGAAGATTTGAGAGAGGCTTCGCAATCTTAGAAAAGTTTTCAACGAATCTTCGACAGTAGCTTGCGAGACCAAGGAAGCTACGGAGTTGCTTCATGTTCTGAGGAGGTTCCCAATTCACAATTGCAGACACCTTCTCAGGATTCACCGCAATGCCCTTGGTCGACATGATATGACCAAGATAAAGAACCTCATCGAGCCAAAATTCGCACTTGGAGAACTTGGCGTAGAACTGGTGTTTCCTTAGCTTATCGAGTACCAAACGCAAGTGCTTGGCATGATCTTCCTTGTTCTTCGAAAAGACCAGAATGTCGTCGAGATAGAACAAATGAAGTCATTGGTGTAGGCATTGAAGATGAAGTTCATCATGCGAGAGAACGTCGGAGGAGCGTTAACGAGGCCAAAAGACATGACAGTGTATTCATATGAACCATAGCTTGTCCTGAAAGCCGTCTTGGGAATATCTTGCTCACGGATTCGAATATGATGATAACCCATACGGAGATCAAGCTTGGAGAATACTTGGGCACCTTTGAGTTGTTCGAACAACTCATTGATGTTGGGAAGTGGGTATTTGTTCTTGATAGTCTTCTTGTTCAATGGACGGTAGTCAACACAAAGTCGGTCCGTTCCATCCTTCTTCTTCACAAAAAGAACACCACAACCCCACGGAGAAGAACTAGGCCGGATGAGACCCATTCTCTCTTGAATATCGAGTTGCTTCTTCAGCTCCTTCAACTCTTCAGGTCCGAGCTTGTAAGGACGCTTGCACACCGGTTCCGTGCCAGGTTCAAGATCAATGACGAATTCAACTGGCCGGTGCGGGGGCATTCCTGGAAGCTCTTCTGGAAAGACGTCTTGATATTCGCAAATGACTGGAATTTGCGAGATAGCATCCAGTTCACCCTTCTCATTGAGAGAAAACAGACGGATGGTATTATCCCGAGCGGCAAAGACAATTACATCCTCAGACGAATGAGTCACTTGAATTTGCCTGGCTGCACAATCAAGCTGAGCCTTGTGCTTAGAAAGCCAATCCATCCCGAGAATAAGATCAATATCCGAGTTACCCAGGATCATTGGAGAAGCTAGAAACTTGAAATCACCCATCGAGATAGAAATATCCGGAACTTCGTAGTTAGCAAGAAAGCATCTACCCGGAGAGACGACTGCTAATGGCTTATGCATAACTTGAGAAAACCACCCATGCTTAGATGCAAAAGGTCTCGAGATAAAGCAATGCGATGCACCCGTGTCAAAAAGAACTTTTGCAGGAACATCATTAACGGGAAGGTTACCCATGATCACATCTGACGAGTCCTCTGCCTGAGCTGCATTCACCATATTGACCTTGGCGTACTTGGGGTTATGCTTGACCACAGCTGTACTTGCCGATCTGACAAGAGGAGGAGGAGGAAGACACCTCTGGTTGAAGCACTTGTTGGCATAGTGACCCTTCTGTTGGCACTTGTTGCACGTGACCTCTGAAAGCGGACGGTGATACGGAGCACTCGATCTTGGAGCTTGAGACGAAGTCTTGTTCTGAAAGCCAGGGTTGGGTGGGTGGGAAGATCCACTGCCACCTTTGCTCTTCTGCTGATACGGCTGACGAAATGGAGGAGGAGGAAGCCAATACTTCTGCTGCTTGGCCACTTGAGTAGAGCAAGAAGGAGTAGTGTCTCTAACTCGCTTCTTGGAAGCATCACACCTCAGTTGAGCAGCCTCTTGCTTCAATGCCATGTTGTAGAACTAATCGTACCTCAAGGGCTCAAAGAGAACAAGAGCTAGCTGGATTTCTTCTCTGAGACCACCCCTGAACTGATATATCATGCTCTTCTCATCAGGGACGTCCTGCTTGGCAAAGCGGGCGAGCTTCTGAAACAACTTGTTGTAGTCATAGACAGACAAAGAGCCTTGCTTCAGGTTGCGGAATTCCTCACGCTTGCTTTCAACCACGCTCTGAGGGATATGGTGAGCTTTGAAGTCTTGACGGAATTCATCCCAGGTAATCACACGTCCACCTCTGGAATCCTTGTACTGCTGGAACCACTCTGTAGCTTGATCTTTGAGTTGGAAGGAAGCGAACTTGACAAAGTCCTCAGGCCTGACGTTACTGCACTCGAAATGCTTGCACAGGTCCACGAGCCAATTGTCAGCATCAGTTGCCTCAACACAATTGCTGAAAGTCTTTGGCCCATTAGCAAGGAACTGGTTGAGTGTAGCAAAGTGATTCTGATTGTTGCCTTGGTTGCCTTGGTTCGCTTGATTGCGCTCTTGAAGAATTTGCATGATCAACTGCGTGTTTGCATTGGTTGCGGCCATCACAGCTTGCCATGCCTCCGGAGGAGGTGGAGGTGGTGGCGGATCAGGATTCGGAGTCGTGCGCGTTGGAGGAGCCATCCTGAAGAGGTTGACATCCATTAGCACATTGACAGACAAATATTGAAGCTGAATCCAACGGAATGAAAATTTGCAACATAAAGTCTTCACATCCGAACATAAGAACGAATGCATTCCTCTTGAAATGGTCACATATCCATAAATTGAGAAGCCACTTAGAATTTAGGTAGAGAAATAAATCAACAAGGTACGGATCAAGAACGAATACTTGGTAAGAAATCCCAATCTCAAACCAAATATCCGTGGAAGAAGAACTAGAGCTACAAGAATTCCCACCTATGAAACTCCCGAACCTTTCCGGTTATGCAATCAGGTGTTGGGGATACAGGGGAAGCATAATATCTCACCCAAATCTAGCAAATCCTACATCCAGCTGTATCCATCCTTCAACACATAACCGAGAAAAACTTCGGAAACCATCTACCTCAACCTTCGAAAAGCATCCGTTATACAAGTTATGGCGATACTCCCGAACTCCCGCCCCAGTACTGGGTGGCGTCGAGGTTATCTCACCAACGAACTGCATAAAAGAGATTTTCGATGTCGGCGTACTAAACTCAGGTATTCCAGAACTGCAACCATAAAATTGTGACGACAACACCTCGGAGCTCAACTCCCCGGGACACTGCCACAACCCCTAAAGACAGGAGGCACCGAGAACAATGTTCTCGTCACAAAACCATCGGAACGATTCCAAGATACCCGCGTGATCCTAAAAAATTTTTAGTGAAATTTGAGAAGAGAAGAGTCAAAACTCTACGTCAGGATGCCTTACCAGAGCAATGAGGGGACTAGGGAGTAAAAAGAATTCCTAAACTCTCCGATATATAATTCCTAAATGACTCAAAACATTTTTCTAGACTCAACAACGGCTGCTAAAAACGATCAAGCAATGGGGGCTCCTAAGGTCAGGGAAGGCTCTGATTACCAACCTGTAATGCCCTGGATGCGGCTATAGTTCCCACGTGTCGAGACACGACTTAGAGACATAACCGCATTGAAAGCAATGTCGCAAGTTAGGCAATCATCACAACATCCCATGTAATATATAGATAATAAAAGGGGAGGTACATAGTTGGCTTACACTCGCCACGTCAATCAAGTACATAAAAAGCATTACCACATTCAAACACTCATGGCCCGACTATGGCACCAAAATAAAAGATAACCCAACATGCGACACGGTCCCAATCACCCCAACTGGGCACCACTACTGATCATCAGGGAAAGACACGTAGTATCGGCGTGAGTCCTCGTCGAACTCCCACTTGAGCTCAAGCGCGTCATCTGGAGCGGAAACATCAGGCCCTGCATCTGGTTTGGAAGTAATCTATGAGCCACAGGGACTCAGCAATCTCGCACCCTCGCGATCAAGACTATTTAAGCTTAATAGGTAAGGCAAGGGTAAACATGTGGAGCTGCAGCAAGCGACTAGCATATATGGTGGCTATCCTGTTTGCAAAAGAGAGCGAGAAGAGGAGGCAAAGCGCGAGCGAGTAACTAGAGAACAACCTGCGCAAGCATTACTCCAACACCATGTTCACTTCCTGGACTCCGCCGAGAAGAGACCATCACGGTAACTCACACTGTTGATTCATTTTAATTAAGTTAATGTTCAAGTTATCTAACAACCGGACATTAACAAATTCCCATCTGCCCATAACCGCGGGCACGGCTTTCGAAAGTTCAAATACCTGCAGGGGAGTCCCAACTTAGCCCATGACAAGCTCTCATGGTCAACGAAGTAATAGACCTCCTCCCGAGACGTTCCGATCAGACTCGGTATCTCGGTTCTTCAAGACACTTCGACAAGTTAAAACAAAACCAGCAACACCGCCTGAATGTGCCGACAAATCCCGATAGGAGCTGCACATATCTCGTTCTCAGAGCACACTCAGATGAGCCAGACGTCGGGTAGGCCAGCCCAAAGTTGCCCCTAGTAGCCCCGGACATCGCTCGGTTTGGACCAACACTCAGAGGAGCACTGGCCCGGGGGGGTTTAAATAAGATGACCCTCGGGCTCCAGAAACCCAAGGGAAAAGAGGCTAGGTGGCAAATGGTAAAACCAAGGTTGGACATTGCTGGAAAAGCTTTAATCAAGGTGAACTATCAAGGGTTTCCCCTGATAACCCAACCGCGTAAGGAACGCAAAATCCGGGAACATAACACCGATATGACGGAAACTAGGGCGGCAAGAGTGGAACAAAACACTAGGCGAGAGGCCGAGCCTTCCACCCTTTACCAAGTATATAGATGCATTAAGATAACATGGCAATATAATGATATCCCAACAAGTAAATAATGTTCCAACAAGGAACGGTCTCCAATCTTCACCTGCAACTAGCAACGCTATAAGAGGGGCTGAGCAAAGCGGTAACACAGCCAATCAACGGTTTGCTAGGACATGGTGGGTTAGAGGTTTGACATGGCAATTTGGGAGGCATGATAAGCAAGTGGTAGGCATCATAGCATAGGCATAGCAAAAGAGCGAGCATCTAGCATAGCAAAAATAGTAGTGATTTCGAGGGTATGATCATCTTGCCTGCAAAGTTGTCAGAGTTGACTGGATCCTCGAAAGCAAACTCAACGGGCTCCTAGTTAGCGAACTCGTCTCCCGGCTCTACCCAAACAAGACAAACAAGCAACAAGGACACAATCAACCACGTGCAAAGCACAAACAATATGATGCAAAGATGGTATGCTATGCGGGATGCAATATGTGATGCATATGCAAGATTTGACAAGGAATGAATGAACCTGGCCTCAACATGGAAATCCAAGTGTGCTACTGGAAAGATGAGGTGAAATCTCTTGAAAACGATATAAAGAACGCCGGAATCGGAGTTACGGTTTGGAAATGGCAAGCGATTCAAATATGACCATGTTCTGCGATTTACAGCAAGTAGCCATCTAAATGCAACAAGATGAACAAGCTACAACAATCAAACATGGCAACAAAATACATGGCAGGGATCCTCTCATGATGCGTAACAAAAGTCTAGCACTGAGCTACGGCCAATTCATCCATTAACAGGCTCAAACAAGCATGGCAAAAATGCATTTGGCAAACAGATCTCAGACTTAGTGAAATTAACACTTGTCTGGAATTTCAGATCAGATAGCACTCTTTGGAGCATGAAAAAAATATGCTACAGGACCTGAACATGGCAAAGTAAAGCATGGCATGGAGCTACTCAAAGAGCTTAACAAAAGTCCCTTAGTGACCTTGAGCCAAAAGGGATCAGAAAATACATTTGCAAGCATGTGAACATGGCAAAAACATAGTGAGTTCTCAGACTTAGTGAAAACTGGAGCATGCTGAAATAGATATCAAGTAGGCATGTTTACGAGCTCGATGCACTCACTACAGAGCAAGTCATGACAATCTAAGCATACACCCATCAAGAATACACAAAATCAAGCTAGACATGGCAAGAACAATAACATAGCATGCACGGATCAACTACAACATCCTCGACAAAATTGCTAACAAGTAGACAATCTGCCCAGATTCACGAAATGGCAAAAGTAGAGCTCGATTGACTCAAGCTAGGGTGCTCCAAAATTGCAAACAAAGACATGGATGGATAGAGCACTACAAGATTAACAAAACATCCTCACTGATCATCCTCAAAAAAGGCACAGATCACTAGGAAACAACATGAACATATGACAATATGAGATAAACAGGTCAAGGACTTAGTGGAAATGCTAAGTCCCTGAAATCAGCATTAACGAATGCTCCACTTTGCAAGCCTGTGCTAGTCAACACACACCTCACAAAAATACATGGGTTGCACCTCTGGATAGATGGCAAAACATATAACAAAATACATGTAGAGCTCATGGGCATAACATGGACACAATAATCATGGCAAAAATGACAAATATCTAAATGGAGCAGCAGATCTGACAATTATCTCAAATAGCATACTTCTAACAGAAATTCGGGCATCAAGATGAACTCAAATGCAAATGATGCAATGAGATGAAATGATGTACTCTCTGAGAAGAACATTTTGATATGCTATATGCCCAAAACAGAGCTATGGATGCGGAGTTACGATGCAATGAACATGGCAAAATATTACTGAAAATTAGGTCAAAGTTCAACCGAATCTCAGATCTGGAACTAGATCGGGTGCGTGAACCGAGGCAGCGGCCAGAGCTGTGCTCGCCGGAGACGGAGTGGAGGCGGCGGCGGACGCTGGTGGAGTGGCCGCGGCCGCCGGGGCCAGAGCTGCGGACGCGATGGGCGACGGCCGGCGTGGAAGGGAGAGCGGCGCGGGGCGGCGCTGCCGCGGTCGTCGCCGGCGAGGGCGAGGCGGCCGCGCGGCGAAGGCGCGCTGTGGCGCAGGCGCCAGAGATGGAGGCGAGGAGGCGCTGGGCAGCGGGCAACGCGTGGGCGGCGCGGGAGCTTCGGCCGGGATGGCTGCGATGGGCCCCGCGGGCCCTGGCGGCGGCGGTGAAGTGGGGCTCGCGGAAGCTGATGTGCCGGTGGCGGGTGGATCCGGACGTGTCCGGCCGGACAAAAAAATGTCCGCCGGCGCGAGAGGTGGGTGGTACTAGGGTTTCGTCCGTGAATTGAAAAGGGGGGTTCTTTATATATAGGTGGAGGGAGCTAGGAGAGTCCAAATGAGGTGCGGTTTTCGGCCACGCGATCGTGATCGAACGCTCTAGATGATGGAGAGGGTTTTGGTTGGTTTTGGGGCAAAATGGAGGGGTGTTGGGCTGCAACACACACGAGGCCTTTTCGGTCCCTCGGTTAACCGTTGGAGCAGCAAACGAAGTCCAAATGGTACGAAACTTGACAGGCGGTCTACCGGTAGTAAACCAAGGCTGCTTGACAAGTCTCGGTCCAATCCGGAAATGTTTAACCCCCACACATGAAAGAAAGGTAGAAATGACTACCGAAGGAGAACGAAGCGCCGGAATGCAAAACGGACAACGGGGAAAATGCTCGAATGCATGAGATGAACACGTATGCAAATGCAATGCACATGATGACATGATATGAGATGCATGACAACGACAACAACACACGGAGACAAAAACCCGAACCCGAGAAAATAAAATAACTTAAGGCCGGAAACGGCAAGAGTTGGAGTACATATTGGGTAAATCATATCCGGGGTGTTACAGTACAGTACTCTTCCGATGGAAGTCGGTCATTGACCACATTGACCACGCCGTGCCGAGAGCACCACGGCGGTGGACGATGGCGAGGCCTAGGAAGGGGACGACGCGGAGCCGGGGAAGACGCGGCAGTGGAAGCCCGCGTGGAGAGGAGTACGAGGGTTCACCGGTTTGGCTGCGGTATAAGGCTGCCGTCACCGCAGAATAACAGGGGGTGTGGGTGAATAGAGGGATGC
This sequence comes from Triticum aestivum, assembly GCF_018294505.1. NCBI lineage: Eukaryota > Viridiplantae > Streptophyta > Magnoliopsida > Poales > Poaceae > Triticum > Triticum aestivum. The sequence continues at coordinate 560,623,865 of NC_057800.1, read as the reverse complement.
CCTGGCCAGCGGTGGGAGTAGTAGGGGGCGCTGAGGCCTGCGCGGCAGCACAGCCGGCCACGGGAGGCGGGAGTAGGCGGTCCCGCTGGCGCTGCTTTGGCGGCTGGAGCAAGAAGATCAGAGATTGAAGAAACATCAGAGATTGACATGCAACGGTTACGTCTGCTAGAATTGTTTGTTGAGTATATAATAACTAAAAAAATCTTGCATACGTGTCAACTAAATAGGCCCACAAGTCAGACCACTCCCTCTTTTTTTAATAATTTATATATAGCTCATGGCAACTTCTTATAGAATTTATTGCAGTCGTTTTTTTGGTTGGCCAGGGCCAAATTTGCATATTTCTGTGGGTTCCAAACTATTTTTAATACCGAAATGTCGAGCCAGATTCAAAGTAGTTTGAAGATATATTTAAATTAGGTTAATGCCTAGTGAAATAGGAATATGAAAATGTGAATTTTTTTAGAAATTATAAAGTAATTGCCAATTCGTCATCTGTTTTTATATTTACAACCCATTTCATATTACTTTCAAGATTTGCAGGCGTCTTGAAAGAGTTGCAACCCATCAGGGCGTAGAAAAATAAGTAGGCCTGGATTGGGTATTCTTCAGAAAAAATAAACTGGGCTCATTTTCACAAAGAAAAAAATAGCTGGGCTAGTCACATGGTGAACATAAAATATAAGCCTGGGCTAGACGGGCCACAACCCCTGCTCCGTCTCAACAATACCAAACAAAAAAAATACTGCTCGAGTAGCTACGTCCCAGGTGTTAGCCGATCTTGTGTTGTTCTCTTGTCTATTGACTATATACGCTCACAATGTCGTGGGTCCCAAATGTCAGGAAAACACTAGGAGGAAGCATTTTATTTTTCCATACGCTGACGTGGTGGGCCCCTACTGTCATCCTCTCCACGTACTTCTGCCGATTCATGTTGTTTGTTGACCATGTTAACAACGCGAGAGGGCGGCTCCGCGGCGAGCGCACCAAAGCGCGCGGAGGACGTCGGTGTTAACGATTTAGGAGACGGTGGGGCGGCGATGCGTGCGCTGAGGCGCAGCCAGCCGTGGGAGGCGGAAGCAGGCGGCCCTGCCGGCGCTGGTTTGGTTTTGGCGGCTGGAGGAAGACAGGACTAAAGAAACACGACAGACTGTAAAAGCAGCATGAGTACTTAACAACCTTAATTGGAACCAGCAAGGGCACTGAACAACCAAAGCTGAAAGCAGTATGAGTACTTATACAGGTTCAACCATACAAAGCACGCCCCGAACAATGCTACTTTGCCTACAGTTAACCAAGGGTGAGGCCGCCAAGCCCCAGGACAAGACCCAGGCACCACCCCACGCATCCACAACCTTCTGAAAGCGGCTTCATCTCGCAACATGGTCAATAAACATGATATTCGCTTTAGAGCCATGGAAAAGCATGAACATAATCTTCTGTCCTATTCTCCAAGATGGACGGGCCTTCATTATTTGAGACCACCCATGAATAAGTTTCTTTTCACCTCCAAGGGGAATTGAGTAGGTTGACATAAACATCATGTTGTGACCAAGCGCAAGTCTGACCCGACCATGGTTAGGCATCTATATAGGAACAATAGAACTCGACAGTTCCTGTTTCAAGAAGACCACAGATGTAAAACTATGTATAAGCAACAGTTTATGAACAACATATATAACAGAAAACAGCTCGTACCATAAGTTTCTCGACACAGTTGGACCTGTTCAACGAGTGCAGCAGTGGCACACATATCCCACGTGGCCTTCCACCATTGAAATGCCCCCACAAGGACCTCAAGACGATCAATAAAGTGTAGGAACTTGTGGATGTCGATCTAGTCAACTTCAGTGCCATTAGTAATAGCCGAGTTATTACAGAGTAACAAACGAGTAGACTGCTTAACTCTAAAAAAACCTACACATGCCACCAATTATAAGAAAATATTAGTTAGAAGTAGCATCTTAGTGAGAGATTCGTTGCTACTTCTAAAGTTAAATTGTGATTAGTTAGACAGAATAGGTGGATTAAGAAGTAATCGAGGCAACAAGCAAGAACCAGATACAAAACTAACATGGATGAACAATTGGAACGACATCGGGGTGGAAGATCGCAGTGAAGATGAGACCAGGTTCTGCTATTTCCATCAACATTCATGCACCAACTTTCAGTCTGTAACACCTGAGAAAGTTTATCCAAGTTCGGCCATAAAAAAGCAACGATCTTCTTGGTTCATGACCCAACTCGGAACTTATATCCATGGCTTGTCTTCACTTTGACCATTAAACTAGTGTATTCAGTTATGGCAAGGCCGAGCATCTTGAGTACATGTGTTCTGGCAGAGCAAATAATACACTGTAGGAAAAATAATATGAGAACACAGCATGTTAAAAAAACCCCACCCTCCCGGATAGAAAAGAGGATTCTAGGAACATACTGTGCACGTTTCAAAATGTTGTGTTAGGATGAGAAGGAACAAGTGTGGCGTCTCGCCGAGGGCGCGGAAACTTGTAGGGTACTCGCACTTTGGGCACTGCAAATGAAACACACTAGATTCAGTAGGAAGAAAAATGCATCAGCGGCGGCGGCTTCTATCCTAGGATTACCTGCGACCAAGGAACTTGGATTTATCGGGGATGGATGAAGAATTTGTACCTGGTTCTCCATGAGAAAACCCTATGCAATCGCCGAGAGGAGGTTTTCTTTGAACAAGCAAACGAGGGAGAAGGAGATTCAGGCCCAGTGAAATATTGCCGCTTCGTCCGTCCAGCTTACTGCTAAAGCTGGAAGGGGGGGGGTTGTGATTTGACGGCTCATTGGGAATTACTGTGGTGCTACAACCGGGGTGTGTCTACCGTGAAGTTGTGCACTCTAATTTGTGCATATGGGACATGGACCCCGTTGCCGGTTGCCCCACATATCAACAAAAGGAAGTAGAAAGACAGGAGTAACTAGTTACACATAAATATATATTTTGACAGAGAGATACTCCCTCTGTAAATAAATATACAAATCTTTTATATCACAGGCTCACCTTGCCGACAAATATACTCCCTCTGCAACACACAGGCATTATGGGGGTTCAGCTTTTTTTATGGGGGTTCAGCTGAGAATATAATACTCAAATAGTCTCACGGTTCTGGACTTTGGGCCGCAGGCTGACCCTGCATGTTTGGGGGCCCATGTGTTCTACCTTAGTGCTTTTCATATTGCAAGCGATCGATACGACACTGGTTTTAGATGCTGTCGCAAGGCGAATACACAAAATTGAATAAAGCACGGCGGCTGTTGTAATGAAATCGAACGACAGTTCCTAACTAGCAATCAGAGTTGCAATTCTATCAACGATATACCATGTGATAAATAATACCGTCGTACTACTTATACACATAGGACACTTGTTTCACCATGCCAGATTATTACATCAAAATCTCTCGGAGGATAGATCAGTTTGTCAGTTGCGTGCTGCTACTGAAGAATTTCAAAGTTGATTTGGACCAGCTCTCCTTGCCGAGAAAGTTCGATTTTTACATCATCCCCTACCGCAAGATATGATTTAGATTTAAACCTTGACCATACTTTAGCATCAATCATCATGCAACCTTCCTTTGTACTTACAGAATATTGAGCAGGTTCATTCACACCAAGGCTGTGCATGGTAAGAGAAACTTGGCCGCGGTCGCCCGGATTGTTGAACGACTCCCTCGTTGCTCTAGGAATTCTCTGTTTGCAAACAAGAAGACATACCCAAACAGTTAGATCAACACAGTGAATCATGTGAAACAACAGGAGGCAGGGAACACGATGTTTTACCCAGGTTCGGGCCCTCTTGATGGAGGTAAAACCCTACGTCCTGCTTGATTAATATTGATGATATGGGTAGTACAAGAGTTGATCTACCACGAGATCGGAGAGGCTAAACCCTATGGTATGATTGTATGTTGTCCTATGGACTAAAACCCTCCGGTTTGTATAGACACCGGAAAGGGCTAGGGTTACACAAGGTCGGTTTCAAAAAAGGAGGAGATATACATATCCGTATTGCCTAGCTTGCCTTCCATGCCAAGTAGAGTCCCATCCGGACACGAGACGAAGTCTTCAATCTTATATCTTCATAGTCTAACAGTCCGGCCAAAGGATATATTCCGGCTATCCGGAGACCCCCTAATCCAGGACTCCCTCAGTAGCCCCTAAACTAGGCTTCAATGACGATGAGTCCGGCGCGCAGTGTTGTCTTCGACATTGCAAGGCGGGTTCCTCCTCCGAACACATCACAGAAGAGTTTGAACACCAGGATAGTGTCCGACCCTGCAAAATAAATTCCACATTCCACCATAGAGAGAATAATATTTCCATAAATCTTAATTTGCTGAAACTTTTTGGCAACACGACATCATGCCATGGCTCGGTGATTATTTGAACCATTTTTCTTCAACCAGCTCCACACATAACGCGAGGAGGTTTCTTGACACGTCTTGTCAAAGCAGAGACCGTGTTCCCCTAATTACGGTATTCTCATCAATACGGTCGTGGGTAACCCAACCATGTCTAGGACTCCTAGATTATAGGCAAGTCCCAAACGGCCACGGAGAGGACGCTTGATATCCACCCTCTTTATAAAGGGACAATGCTTTTACTTTTTCCCTCCCGTGCTCAATCGAATCCTTCCCCGCCTCAAGGTCTAACACCCAAAGCCCAGATCAGGTGCTCCGGACCTTCAGTCATGTCCGGATCCAGCCTTCAAGGCCGGTGGATGCCCTCCTCCGTTACGGAAGAGGATATCAAGAAGTTGAGGGAGGCCAGATACCTGACCGCCGAGGTTTCACATCGGCTGCCTGCCCGAGGGCAGGTCGTCCCTACTCCAGAACCCAATGAAGACGTCGTGTTCATCTCCCACTTCCTCCGAGGACCAGGCCTTCCTCTGGATACCTTCGTAAGGGGTTTGATGTTCTATTACGGGCTTGATTTCCACGATCTAGACCCGGATTCCTTTCTCCATATCTCGGCATTTATTGTCGTATGTGAGGCCTTCCTCCGCATTACCCCTCACTTCGGCCTGTGGCTCAAGACCTTTGACGTGAAGCCGAAGACGGTCGAAGGGCAGTATGCAGCGTGCGGAGGTGCATTATAAAGCAAGATAGCAGGAGCTCTGTGGCCATAAGGTTCCTTTCTAGAGGTGTCCGGATTATGCCAACGGGAGTGGTTCTACATCACCGCTCCCAGGAGCGCCAAGTGGGTGGCTTCCCCCGCCTTTCGCTCGGGCCCTCCACCACAACTGATGTCATGGATCAGCAGGGGGCTGAGCTGAGGTCCAGCCAAGGATTTGCCCATATTGCAGAGCCGCATCCGAGATCTCTTAGAGGGAGATTTTAGTTTCATTATGGTAATGCAAGTCATGCTGGTTCGATGAATCCAGCCATGCAAACGCCGGCCCCTCCGCATGTGGGAGTTCAACCCAGAAGGATCGCACACTATTCAAAATTTCCTCGGCCTGACGTATGAGGAGATGTATAAATCATTCTTCGGACCCCAAATAGAGTGTCCGGATACTACCGAGGACGTGGGCCTGAGCAGCAACCGTACCGCCGATCAAGTAAGTAATCCTCTAGCCGAACACACCATCTTTCATTTATCACGACGTCATTTTGAGAAATCGCTCTTTGACCAGGACTGGCTAACAAAGGCGAAGATGATTCGGTGTTCGGCCCCCCTTCCTGAGGGTTTGGAAAATCCGGTATTGGAAAAGATGCTCGAGGTAGGACCCTGCCCGGAGCCCTTAAAGGAAGATAGAGGGGGGAATAAAGAGGGCGAAAGAAGGCCCCCATCGCTACCAATTTCGACCGAGGGAACGGGCGCCTCCGTGAGGGAGGGTAACCAAGGGGAGGAATCTGACATTCTCTCACCCCGGGGAAGGAAGAGGACTACCTCTGAAGATCCGGAAACCAAGGTTTCCAAATGGGAGAAGAAATCTCCACCAGAGGGTCCTGCCTTGGAGGGTGCTCTTGCCGCACAAAGTCCGCGTGGGGATCTGCCCTCTAACGAGCTATAAGTAATCAAAAAGTACTTTAATAGTGAAGATATACTACCTTACCTCTGAGGAAAATAACCGAAGCATTTATCTTGCAGTTCGGATCTTAGCCCTTCTTAGCAGAGCTCGTCTTCGGGGGATCTTCTTCCGGAGATGATGGAGAGCGAGACGCCTCCCCTGGACTCCCCCGCTCAAGAAGTGGGCGACCTTGAAGTGTCATCATGGAGGGCCTCTCCGGATCCGGTGAGGCCAGAAGATAATCCTATAGTCACCCGAAGTCCCCAACGTCCGGCTCTTGAAGAGAGCAAACAAAAGAGTCCGACACCATATGGTATGCGGTCGGACGTACTGAGGGAGCTGTTGGAGCGAGCGGCCATCTCAGAAGAACACCGTACGGTTATGGGTACGATGATGGAAATAATTTCGTCCGCCGAAAGCGGATTGCATGAAGCTTTTATGAGTCTACTGACGGGCTTTGAGGTACATGAAATGATATACTTTTTGATAGTACCGCACATTTTTAGGTGTGCCCTGTGTAGATAGTAGCCCCTGAGACTCTGGTTGTCATCGAGAACGGCGGCGAACAGAGGATCGTACTCCCAGGTAATAACCAAAGCGCCTTTTTGTGCAGGTGGTGGAAGCTCCGGTGGCTAGCCGGACTAATGAGTTTGCCGAACTAAAGAGGCAACTGGATGCGGCAGATGCTGGCATCGAGCTTGTTAACAAGTGGCTTGATGAGGCACAGGGTAAGTAATGTTTTCTGGTGAATGTCACATAGTAAGAGCAGCATGATGCCAGTATCTTTAATATGTTGTGACTGCAGATGGAGCTGCCACCATGGAGACCCTTCGGGCGGAACTTGCCCGAGCCAAAGAACAAGCAAGGAGTAGCAATGCGGCTGCTTTGAAGGCGGCCGAAGAGTTGAGAGCCGAGAAGGCTGCGCATTGTGAGAGCAAAGAGAAAATGGACAAGATGGCCGTAAAGTTAAAAGACACTGCCGACCGTTGCCAGTTCCTTGAAGAAGAAAACCGAGCGAAGGCGACGGACCTTGATAAGGCCACGATGGCGACCAAAGACACTCGCTCTACTATGAGAGCGAAGAAGGAGGAGCTGCGTGAAGCCGGGGATATTGCGGTTGGGAAGCCTTTTATGCTGCGGAGGAAGTTCGGAGATCCGCGGTATGCCCCTCTGGATTGGGTATGGAGTTCGGCAGACGCATATATGGACTTGGCGGCGAGCGCTGTCGATGCGGCCGAATACTTCCGAGATCAAACAGATCGTGAAGTGGACAAGCTGTTTTGGTCGCAGTTTAACGTTCCAGAGCGTCCGCTTCCATTGACTGATTAGCTAGCCGAATGGGCCGAACTCAATAGGTTGTCCGGACTTGCCATGACGTCCGTCATAGATCATCTGTGGCCGGAAAAACTGAAGCCAAACAACTATTTCAGCTTAGTGCAGCAGTTCCTTGGAGCGGTGTCGCGCATCAATGCAATGAAGAGGTCGGCGTGTATAGAAGGCTTGCAAATGGCCCTTGCCCGCGTCAAAGCATACTGGGCGGAGATGGATGCTACCACTGTTGCGGCGCAGGGTTCGGCCATAGGCCGAGTGGCTGTCGAGCACTATTTTGAAGAAGTTCTTGAGGGTGCTTGTCGTGGAATTGTCATGTCAGATGTCCTATGTGAGGACTTAGTCGTGAGGCCAACGCATCTATGTGGTATCTTGAGAGGGGTTGAGTGGAATCGAGAGACGCAACGCAAGACAAAGGTTTAGACAGCTTCGGGCTCCAAGAAACATCATCCGGTAACAACCCTACATGTTGTTTGAGGCTAGGTCTCATTATCATCACGAGCGAGTTGCTGTAAACTGGCTCTCCTCTTTGTGTCTATCCCCAAGATTGTTTCTTCTTGCTTGTAGCTTGTCCCTCTTTGGGGAGCCCTACCCCTCCTTATATATGTTGAAGGGGCGGGTTACATGTAGAGTCCATCTCGGACTAAGACTTAAACTATTTTGACTTCCCTTCCTGGGCTTCTTAACGTCTGCCGATTTAACATTGTCTGCCGGGTTATGATTGACTTAACACCTGCCGGTACTACCATCTGTCTTAACTCTGCCGGTTTAACACCTGCCGGTTTACCATCTTTCTTAGCCATCTGTCTTGACTCTCTGTCTTAACTCTCCGCCGGTTTACCAAGTCCCAGCCGGTTTACAACTCCAGCCGGGTCATACCGCGGGGTATGTCCCCGACATTAGCCCCCAGTTTAATTTGGATTTATCCATGTTAAACTGATCCTGAGTATCTTTAAATCCTTGTCATTTCCTTCTAGAAAATCCGAGTCAATAGACCAGCTTCATAATTTGTTGACATTGGTTTGTCATAGATAAATATTGTGAAGAATAACTCCTTTGACTTCAGCTCCCAATGCTTAACAAAAATATTGGCCTTTGAAATACTCATCTGATCTGTAGCCGGTTTAAGAATGTAGAACTTGCCGGGTTGAGAATGTAAAAACTGTGCCGGTTTGAAAATGTAAAACTGTGCCGGTTTAAGACTTGAACTTGCCGGTTTATCATTACCGGTTTACAAATATTGATGGCACCAGGTCATAATTGTAGTTAACATCAAGCTTGAAAATATACCTCTTATATGCCTATCACTTATAGCCCCCAAGTCTTAAGAAGGTAACATAGCAACAGCTTAAGACTGGCTTCAATATGAATGTCACAAGCTTGAAGAAATCCAGGTTGTTCATTTCAATCACCAGTCAGAACTGAGTATTCCACATACGTAGCCCCCAAGTGCTGGGTTGTCATGCTTGCAGTAACCTGGGACTTGAAATTGCTAACCTCCAAGGGCCGGGTTATTATGCAATAATGAGCAGGGACTGTGTAAATATGATCATGTAAACTTGAGCAGCAATATGTAGCCCCCAAGGGCCGGCTCAATAAGATAATATTGAGCTGGGACTTGATATATTCTTCAATGAAAATAACATCATATGATGTAACCCCCATCATGGGGCTTGAGCCCACGTCCACAAGGTTAAGAGCCTTGTGCTTTTACCAACTGAGCAGTGGATCCTTCAATAATAGATGAATATCTGTGTACCTTGAATTGTTGACAGGAGCAATTGGTAGCCCCCAAGGGCCGGCTTATTACGATGTGATGAGTCAGGTCTTCAATAAGTGAGCAAACAATGACTTTGCATTAGCCCCCAAGTGTCATGGTGCATGCTTGCAGCGACATGAGACTTGTATATTTGATGTAATTTCAACTGAAATAATGTAGCCCCCAAGTAACACTGGACTGATGAAATGACTTATAGTCTGGCCGGGTCAATGGACGCCGGTTTACCTTAAAACCTTATCAAAGGAGAAGAAACTTTGACAAAAATCAAATGAAAAAACTTGTAGTCGAGGCTTTTCAAGGGCTGCCAGGCCCAAACTCGAGGCTTTTCATGGGCTGCCAGGCCGCTGAGTTAAACCATTTGACAATGCCTTTTAAGATGGGCCTCCAACTAACCAATCGTCGTTTTAACTTTGACAAGTTCAGGGTCTGTATAAGAGTAACTTGTCAAACGCTCGACGCGTCATGCCAGGATTACCTGGATAGGAGTGGCTTACTTGATGAAGGCAGGTTAACCCAGGGTTTTAGGTGAATACACCAGGCTTCCAAGCCGTGGGTCGATACCCAACTACAAGGGTCCTTTCAAACTCTTTGTTACTTTACACAAAGAGCCCCCAAGTAACTTTGTGAGTTGTGCTCAATGGGTGCCTATGTTTGAGTTGTGCATAGCAACAAGACTCTCTTTGGCCCCTTGGGTGTGAAGCTCCCAAGCTTTGTTGTGGCGTGATAGCCGGATTAATGGACAGGACTCCTCTTTGCAAGCAGAAGCTCCCACGTGATATATTTCTGAGCTGTGCTCGCCGGGTGCCTATGTTTGAGTTGTGGTGTGAAACAAACTCTCTTTGGCCCCTGATGATAATATTGTCTTGATAGCCGCATCAAGAGGGTAGTAACGCCATGTTCTTTTTGGTGAATACACCTATGTTTGAACAGGAAGCCCCCAAGTAATCATATGAAGATGAGCCCATAAGGCAGGACACCCATGTTTGAACCGCGCGTCAGGGCAGCAGGTCCTCTTGGGCAACCTTTAACTTTTTGCAAGAGATAAATTCTTCTTGAACCGGTATTTTAAACCGGCTATCGAGAGCTTCAAAGCCTTGTGGGAGACAACTTTCCCTTGAACCGGATTTTAAACCGGATTCCTTTTTAAGCCGAAAATTGACGGCCTTTAAATGTTCACCAACATGGCGATTTAGGGTCCTGCATTAGATAATTTTGCAAGCTGGAGTAATTGCTCTTTTAAAAAGCAATACATAATATAAAAATATACTGGATGGATTTCACCTGATATGTTAGGCCAGAAATTATCCACCACGGAGTTGATGATCACCTCGATAAAACTGAAATCAATCACGGTTGAGTCAGCCGTGGGAGCAGACAGATGAACCGGACGCGGCGTTGTAAGCCAGCGCGGATCGGCGAGTCAATCACGGGCGCGGTAAGCCATGTTAACGGCGAGTCAATCGCGGGGCGCGGTCCCACCAAGTTGATGTAGATTGAACTGCACGAGCGGCGGCTTGTGCACACCCGCTAAACAATAAGCGGGCATGATGCCAATGCATACTTCATAGATATAGCATGGCACCACTTTTATAACGAATTCTTGTCCTGATCCGCCGGGATGACAGATGATCTGTATGTAACATACGTAGATAACTTTTCAGTGCTGTTCTTGAATTGCGTTTGATCTTAATGTTCGTCCAATCCCGACCCTTCTTGTTCTGTTTTCTTATCCAGATCAGATAACCACGACAGCTCAACATCAGGCGGCTAGGTGCAAGGTGCCCTCGAGTAGGGGCGGTTTAAAGCAAAACGCAGCCGGCGGGGTGGCTCAAGACCGCGCCAGCGGGTCAATGGAGAAGCTTCAAGACGGGGTGGCTTGCCTGTGGCGGACCGAGGCGGCTTGAGTAATCCCCCGGCGAGGCAGAGGAGTGTGGCGATTTCAGGCGGCTCAATCGAGGCGCAGCGACCGAGGCAACCCGGAGTGGCGACCCAGCAGTAGTATAAGCCGGCCCGGAGGCTCTGGATCACCATAGAGGCGGAGAGTAGCGGCGGTTCAACGGGGGCGCCGACCAGTTACGGGCTTACGACCTCGGCAGCTTCAAGCGAAATGTGGCTCGGTGTCGCGAAGGACCGACGCTAGCGGAGCACCCGGCGAGGGCAAAGGTTCTCAATGGTAGCGGTGGCTCAAGGCGGCGATTTGCAACCCGAGTCGCGGTGTCTCAGAGGCATCGGGGCGGCCGACGGGTCGATAATGGTGGAGGTGAACAAAATGGCAGCCTATAAGTAGCTCACGGTGCTAGGTCGGAACACTTGTACTGTCTCGACGGAGAACTGCAACAGGAACGGTTCCACGAGCGGAGGCGTGGTGACTCGACGGGGCAACAACGGGGGTGAGGGCCGCCCAGCAAGTCGGCGGTTCAACGTAGCAGCCATGGAGGTAAGGGCCGCGGCAGGGGCGGCAAGCCAGCGCGGCAGCCTGGCCGCACGACTGTAAAGCCGGCAGAGGCAAAGCGATGCGATGGCGGCTCAGCGATGGCGCAGCTGAAGAAGATGGGCGGGCGCTGGAGGACGGCCACGTTCGGTTGCGGTGGCGAGATGTCCATGCAACGGCGGCTCGATCATCAATGGCTGTTTTGGTCAACCTGGTTCTTCTTGTGCACATACTGATAAAATCTTTATGGAGTCCAAGGCGTGCGGTCGGTTCTCAAGCAACGGCTCAAGAAACAGGTCCATGGCGTGATCCGGCGCGGAAGAGTGGCCAGCGGCTCAACGCGGTGGAACCCCTGTACAAGGGTGATTCGGCGAAGGCAGGCTAGGTGCGGCCACAACGCTCGAAGCAATCGTGCCACAGCGAATCTGAGGCGGAGGCGAGACGGAATTGTCTTTGAACGCGAAGCCGGCCGGGCGGCTCGGTGGAAGGGCGCCGGTGATTTGACGATGGCGGGTCGCAGAGTGGCAATTGAATGTGCAATGGCTCATCGTGAGGACTGCATCGGGCGGCACCAAGCGGCTACGGCATCACGGTCGATGTGGGTCGGACAACTGCGGGTCAGTGAAGTAACAGACCGGCTCAGCCAAGGCCATGGTAACAGCAGGTCACGACACACCGGGGAAGCAGTGAGGAGTAGGCAACAGCCACAGAAGGGGCGGACCATCGGCGGGGGTAAACCGGCGCCGGAGTGCAGCAGCAAGTGGGCACGGGCGGGTCGACGGCAGCAGGTCTCTTGGCGCGGGGCTGACGGAAACAGAAGGTGACCTGACGGCGGTTCAAAAATTTCAACAGCAGCGTCAGCAAGGCCCAGGCCGGCGAATCGAAAGCCCGCGGCTCGGCGGCAACTAAGCCGGCTTAACCCACGGTTTGGTAACAGCAGATCGCCAACGGGTGCATTTTCAAAGAAGTGGCGACTCGGGGATGGCCGGTTCGTCTCACGGCGACAACTGCACCAAAGGTCCGGCCCGGGGGCCGTCGAGGTCGAAGCGCTCGAACCAATTCAACATGCAGCAAGGTCGCGGGGTCGGCAAAGGTAGCAGCAAGGCGCAGCAGAGGCGCACAGATGGCGCGGCTTCAGTAGACAGTAGAACAGTGGAGGCGAGACCACGGGGGCTTGAGGGCGGAGTGGCCACAGAGGCAGAATAACCCGGCTGCTGCAGGAGCAACCCGGCACAACAACTTGTCAGAAACACGGTGGCGTGGTGAAGCCGTGGAAGCAGCGGACGGCAGCTTGAAGGCACGACGGCGATAGCGACTTGGTAGACCGGCAATGCGGCGGTTCACGGACGGCGGCTCTCAGTGAGGCCGAGTGGAGGCAAAGGCGGAGATGGAGGTGCCGGACTAAGGTAAAGGCGGCACTGCTCGGCGGTGACTCGGAGGCCACAACCGGCCCAACGGCGATGGAAGGCCGTGGGCCGTGGCTGCTCGGAACAGGTGGGCCAAGGTTGTCGACGCTGAGGCGGGCCATGACCCAGACGACGGCTCTTCGGTCGCCGGTTTGGGGTCGGACGGTGGCGGAGGCCGGTTTGAAGCGAGGGCGCGGGCGTGGTTGATGGACCAGTCCGGGTCACCCCTGTCGAGCGCGGCACGCCGGTCGGGCGCGGAGGTGAAGCGGGCCATGGTGGAAACGGGCGGCTTGGCATCATGCCACAGCCGTGGAGGCCGGTTCGGGGCCACAGGCACGACAACAGAGGAATCCAGTGACTTTGGCGCACAGAGCTGGCAGTTTGACTCGAGGCGAGGCGTGATGGTGACTCGGACGGGAGAAGAAGCGCGACAGTGACTCGGACGGGAGACGGAGTCCAGACCGGCCACGGGTCCTGGCCGTTTTTGCCGGGTCGTGGCCTCCAGTGATCCGACTCGTAGTAGTAGTAGTTGATAATTGTTTAATCTTAGTACAGGCTGGCTGATTAAGGCCCAGTTTTTTTGCCATAATCTGGGGATTCTCCCAGAATCTGACCCCTACTCAGCTTCTTCCAGAATCTTTGGGCCTCGTTTGTTTTACAATCCTATCTAGTTAGGGTCTAATTAGATAGGATTGTAAAACAAATGAGGCTCAAAGATTCTGGGAGAAGCTGGGTAGGGGTCGGATTCTGGGAGAATTTCCAGATTCTGGCAAAAGAACTGGGCCTAACTCTGTCTCCATGTGAACGGTTTGATAATTCTGATGGATTTGATGCTGCAGCGGCGTTGCTTTTGATTGTGCGGCAGTCATCGCCTTGTATTCGGGTTACGGCTGCATCTGAATCATTTTCTGGGTCAAGATTGGTTTGACTATAGTTTTGCACGTGAGATAACATGTTCGTGAATACTTCCTTGGCGACTTGTGGTGGCTCTGTTGATCTTGGTGATTTGACGACGACTTCAAACGGATTATAACCTTAATTTCTCTTGAATCTCGGATGAGTCTCAAATCTGACTGTAATCCTTCCGCAATGATTCTTCTTCTTCTTTAAAAATTGCAAGCTCCTTTATCCTTAATAAAAATCCCTCCAAGAGCTCAACACCACCGTGCGCCTGGCCCCACGGTGGGCGCCAACTGTCGTTTAATTGTCACGTCAGATGTCCTAGTGTGAGGACTTAGTCGTGAGGCCAACACATCTATGTGGTAGCTTCAGAGGGGTTGAGTAGAATCGAGAGACGCAACGCAAGACAAAGGTTTAGACAGCTTCGGGCCCCGGGAAACATCATCCGGTAACAACCCTACATGTTGTTTGAAGTTAGGTCTCATTATCATCACGAGGGAGTCACCGTAAACCGGCTCTCCTCTTTGTGTCTAGCCATAAGATTGTTTCTTCTTGCTTATAGCTTGTCCCTCTTTGGGGAGCCCTAGCCCTCCTTATATATGTTGAAGGGGCGGGTTACATGTAGAGTCCATCTCGGACTAAGACTTAAACTATTTTGACTTCCCTTCCTGGGCTTCTTAACGTCTGCCGGTTTAACATTGTCTGCCGGTTTGACATTGTCCACCGGTTTAACATTGTCTGCCAGGTTATGATTGACTTAACACCTGCCGGTACTACCATCTGTCTTAACTCTGCCAGTTTAATACCTGCCGGTTTACCATCTTTCTTAGCCATCTGTCTTGACTCTCTGTCTTAACTCTCCGCCGGTTTACCATCCGCCGGTTTACCAAGTCTCAGCCGGTTTACAACTCCAGCCGGGTCATACCGCGGGGTATATCCCCGACAGTGCTCGTTTAATAGAGGCCCAGTGCTCGAAGAATATTATGTTTGAGTGACATGTATTCCCATTGTAAAAACAATGTTTATGAAGTTTATTAAGGCTGCATTTATACTTTTGCCTGAAAGTAATATGATGCCTCCTGTGCGGCCGTTTATGTATATATGTATATAACCTGAAAGATTGCAGTCGTCGGCTTCAACCCCCACGCATAGAATGCGGAGGTGTTCGCAGAAGACGCGTGTTCACACTTAATCCAACGTCTTGGTCCTATTAAGGAGGTGATAGCGCAGCGAACGAGGCAACCGGACTATAATGCTTTAACACTTTCACTTAGCCATAGGAGTTTGACGGTGGGGCTACTATATAGCCCCTGGTGGCTCCGCACTCTCCCGAATTCAGGGTGCATACATGCCTGGCCAGGAAATGGCCCTTCGTTAAGGCGGAGGAATTCTAACATTCCGATAGGTCATCGAGTGGTTGACCAGTCTCACGCTATATCATGACAGTCAGTTTTCGGCTTTCTCTACTGAGGTGCTCGTCCGGCTGAACTGGGGCACAATCGCAGTAGTTCTCCTGGTGCCACCTTAGCCGATAGAGCGGAACGTAAGGCAGCAAAACACAGGAGCCGAGCAAACCCAACATTTGACCAAAGACATGATTCGGAGCTGATGCATATAAGGTCAAACTCGCGACGCCGAACACTCCCTAAGGTATTCGGTCTTTATGGTATAAACCGGGCCTAAACAGTGCCCTTTGTAAGAAGCCCCTGGTGTCCAGGTACGTGCATTATTCTGACGTGGCCGCATGCCAAGACGTCAGCATCCTTCTCAATTGTACTGAGAATCCGAGGGATGTGTATCAACAAGAGACAGTAAAAAAGGTTGACGCAGGGTCTTAATCTAAAAAGAATCCTTAGAACGGGTCCCTGCTGCATGTCTGCGCCTATGTCTCCGTTGTGCCGTATTCTGGACGGGTGTAGCACGATGGTCATCTGTAAAAGAGAGGAACTTAGGTGAAAAGTTGTCGTGCAAAAAGATAGGTTTAAAGAAACCATGTATAATTCAAGATGAGTAAAAATTGCCACTTGTCTGCGCGCGTTGAGCCCCTTGTATTTGTAATAGGGGTGAGGCCATCAAACCTGTATGAATTACATATAGCTGCGCCGGACTCGTCTAACCGTGTCCGTGGTCTTGACGACCTATCGAATGCTTTAGTTGGTGAGGCCGTTATAGTGTGCGGCTGCCAAGGCAGCCGCACTATCTTCGGCGCGCAGAGATCGCTCAATATTTCCATTTACTGTAATGATGCCACGTGGACCGGGCATCTTAAGCATAAGGGAAGCGTGATGCGGTATTGCATTAAAGCGAGCGAAAGCTTCGCGTCCAAGTAGTGCTTGATAGCCACTTTGGAACGGAGCAATGTGGAAGGTTAAATTTTCGCTACGGAAGTTATCGGGGAAGCTGAATATAACTTCTAGTAGCAGGGAGCCCGTGCAATGAGCCCCTGGGCCTGGCGTTACTCCTTTAAAGGTAGTATTGCTGTGGCAAATTTTTGTTGGGTCTATCCCCATTTTGCGGATTGTGTCCTGATATATCAGGTTTAGACTGCTGCCACCATCCACCAGGACTCGTGTGAAATGGTATCCGTCAATTATTGGGTCTAATACCAGGGCAGCCCATCCTGCACGCCGGATACTTGCTGAGTAATCCCGATGGTTGAAAGTGATCGGTTGAGACGACCAGTTGCAGGACTCCGCAGTGATAGGCCCTTGGGCATATTTCTCTGGGAGTGCCGCTTTGTTTCTCCCCTTGATCACGTGTAACACGTTTACTGTTTTGACTTCTGGTGGAAATTTCTTTTGTTCCCCAGTGTCTTGCTTGAGAGGCTCATCCTCGTCTTCGCTTCGTGTATCCTCCCCCTTGTGTACGGCGTTGAGCTTGCCGGACTGCTTGAAGACCCAACATTCTCTGTGGGTATGATTAGCGGGTTTACTAGGGGTGCTATGTGTTGGGGATATTACTACTGGGCGTAAACCGGCCTATCTGGGCCGGGTTAACTTCGTCAGTAGTTAAGTAAGTTAAAGCCCAAGAAGACAGAGGAGGGCTCAAGGCCCATGGTCGGCTCAAGGCCTGCAGCCATAAACCGGCGTTAGTAGTTAACCTTTATTGTAAGTTAGGAATAAGAAGAGACCAAACTGGACACATCTATAAGCCGGTATTGGGACTCCGTAAGCTAATGAGAGTCACCCATGTATATAAGGGGACGACCCGGCGGCGGTTCAAGAACAACAGACAACAACTCGAGACATAGGCGAAGTTTGTTTGCTCCCTAGTCATCGAAACCCCATCAATTCCATCACAACTAGACGTAGGCTTTTACCTTCATCGAAGGGGCCGAACTAGTATAAACTCTCTTGCGTCCTTGTGTCCGCTTTAACCCCTTCAAGCTAACCCGTCACGATGGCTCCACGACTAAGTCCTTTCTCTAGGACATCTGCCGTGACAAAACCACGACAGTTGGCGCCCACCGTGGGGCTATCGCATGATGGTTTCCGGTTCTTGGAGGGCCGCTTTGAAGGACTCGAGGGCTATGCTGTAGGCCGGATGACTAAGAGTCGTCGCGGCAAGCTCTACATCGACGACGCAGGCTGGGGCCCTGAGGCCGACTCAATTGAGTACGGGTACTGGGTCCCCTTTGGTAGCATTCATGTTTTCATTGGCAAGATCGGTGAACTGGGCCCTGAGCCGGACATCCGCACCGACCTAATCGAGACGGCTCAGCGTGCGCAATCCGCCTGGGTTAAACCGGCCATGAAGCGTGCCTTCGTGGGAGTCATCCATACAGAAAGATATGAGGACGGATCGGAGTTTCGCGGGGCGACTGTCGTTTGTTCCGGTGACGAATCTTCGACAGGAGAAACCGAATCTCTTTATCAGCTACAAGATGGCCGGATTGGGAGCTGTTCCGATGGCGACAGTATTCCGGACCCCTCTGATCTGCCCAGCCGGGTTGGAATATTCATGACCAGAACACAAGCAGCGCTTCATTCTTCGACAGCCGCGGCAACGATCTCCGGTTCAGCAGCGGCGACGGCTGCCGGGGCAGGAGGCCCTGTGCGCCCGCCGGCTCAGGTTCTATCAGAACTATTTGATGCGTTGGCTATGCTTATGGCGGAAGTTAATCCGCCAGATCAGGACGTTCACAACACGGAGATTACAAAGGTAAAGGAACAGATCACCCAGGCCAAGGCGAATCTGGCGGCTGAGGACACCAGGATGGCCGCAGAGCGGGCCGCTTTAGACGCACAGGCCTACAGGCTTATGTTGGACCAGAGCGCATCGCATGAAGTCATGAGGAGGAAGCACCGATCCCGCTTACCTCCGGTTTTCGAGGCCAGAGACCTTTTCAACACTCCAGGACCAAGAGCCGGCAATCCGCTGGAGGGGAACCGGGCAGAAGCCCCTAGGACCGGTGCACCGGTTCAGCCTCGTCAGATGGACCCGCCTCGTCAAAACACCATTATACCTTGGGATGATTTAACACCTCCGGGTCACCACTCCAACCCAATGGACAATCTTGTTGCCGCTGCTGCACGGCTGGAGGCCATTCCAATTGAAGGTGACTCGCCGCAGGCAGTAGAGATGTGACAGGTCAAGGAACTTCTGAGGACAGTTTTGGCCCAACAGGAAGCGTACTCGTACAGCCGCGACCGGATCCACTCGACCCCCCGTCCAAGACGGAGCTATAGCAGACATATGGATGAACCAGCAGTGTCGAGTAATGAACGTCGAGGAGCACCCCGTGGCAACAACCCGACGGGTGGTGCTCATGACGCTCAGGAAGTGGTGAACCGGGCCCGAGCGCGCAGGGAGGCCGAGTTAGCCGCATAGCATCAGGCTCGGCAGCTCACGCCGGTTCATCCAACCATCTCGATCAAACCTGGTGTTACTTCTAGTTCTTTGGGGGTGCCTTGCCTTATCCCCGCTTTACGCAACGTGCGCCTGCCCAAGGATTTCAAAGGCCCGCGCAAGGTACCAAATTACACGGCGGATCAACCTCCAGAGACATGGGTGGAGAGCTATGAGATGGCCATGGAGATGCTTGATGTGGATGACACGGCGTGTGTGAAATACTTCACCATGATGCTTGAAGGAATGGCCCGTACTTGGTTAAAAAGCTTGCCAGCTAATTCTATCAGTTCATAGGCCCAATTACAAGCCCGGTTTATCAGCAATTTCAAGGATACCTGTAAACAGCCTATGTCGATAGTGGACTTAGCTGCATGCATCCAGGAGGAAGGAGAATCAATGACTCATTGGGTGCGCTGGGTTTCACAAGTGTTGCACTCCTCAGACCGCATCAACGCTGACACCGCAGTATTAACCCTAGAAGGCAACTGCCGGTTTGGGCCCCTGAAGTTGAAATTGGGACGGATGAAGCGTCATTGCACTGACATGGGGACCCTCATGGCCGCTTTGGTGAAATATGCTGATTCTGATAGTACCAAGGATCCCGAATCTGATGATGACAAGACAGGGAAAGGGAAGAAGAACAGCAGCTCCAAAGGTCAGCAGCATCACTGGGTAGGCAATGGCGGAGGAGGCAAGCGTAAAGCGGATGGTAACATGGACTTTGTGGCTAATACCAACGCACAGGACAATGGCCAGCGACGCAAGGGTAGGCCGAAAAATCGTAATGGAGCACCCAACCCTAACCCAAACCGCCTAAACTATCTGCTAAGCCAGCCCTGTCCAAGACATGGGACGAAGGAGGAGCCAGCAAACCACCTTTGGAAGGATTGCTTTATTATGCAGGAGTTCAAGAATTCTAATAATTTCCGGTATGACCATGAATCTGGCGGTGGCTCAGGGTCCGGGCCGGGTTACGGTGGAGGAAGTTCCGGTTCAAGATTTAATGGTAATCCGGGCGGACATAATGGTCAAAATAGTTAGAACAACCAGGGTGGTTACAACCAACAGCAGCAACAGTCAGGTTACCAGAGCAACCCAAAGTAGTTGAGTAGTGGGCAGTACCATGTCTTTACCACTAGCTTGGACAAGCGAGACGGGAATGTTCAGAGGCGGGCAGTCAACTCTGTTGAACCGGCCATACCCCATTATCTACGTTGGTCTGAACAGCCAATCATATGGAGCAGAGAGGATCACCCACCCCAGGTCGATAATCCGGGTCAGTTGGCTCTGGTGGTGGCGCCTCAGGTGGGAGGTTATAAGTTCACCAAGGTGCTCATGGATGGAGGGAGCAGCATTAACATCCTGTACTATGAGATCTTCCGTCATATGGGACTAACAGATAAGAATCTCAAACCGTCTAATACAGTATTCCACGGTGTAGTGCCTGGCAGATCAGCATATCCCGTTGGTAAGATAGCTCTCGAAGTGGCCTTTGGGGATGATCATGATTCCAGGTCGGAGACATTGATGTTTGAAGTGGTGAAAATCCAAAGTCCATATCATGCCCTGTTTGGGCGATCGGCATACGCCAAGTTTATGGCTCGGCCCTGTTATGTGTATTTGCAGCTCAAGATGCCGGGTCACAAGGGGACAATAACGGTTCACGGAAGCCGCAAAATCTCTTGGGAATGCGAGGAAGGAGATGCGGCTTATGCAGAGTCGGTTTGTGCCACCGAGGAGTTGAAGTACTATAAAGACAATGTTGATCCGACGGACATGACTCCGTTGAAGAAGCCAACTACGGGGCATGATCCGGCCCTGAAGTTCAAATCGGCAGCAGAAACTAAGCTTGTTGACTTCGTACCTGGCGATTCATCCAAGCAGTTCAGCATCAGTGCCAACTTGGATTCGAAATAGGAAAGCGCGCTCATCGAGTTCATCCGTGAGAATCGGGACATTTTTGCATGGAAGCCCTCCGACATGCCAGGTGTATCGAGGCAACTCGCTGAGCACACACTTAATGTGGATCCTAAATATAAACCGGTGAAACAGTTCCTCCGCCGGTTTAATGAAGAAAGATGCAAGGCAATTGGAGAAGAGGTAGCCAGGCTCTTAGTAGCTGGCTTTATTGTTGAAGTTTTTCACCCCGAGTGGCTTGCCAATCCGGTGCTGGTCCTCAAGAAAAACGGCACCTGGCGCATGTGTGTGGATTACATAGATCTTAATAAAGCTTGTCCAGTAGATCCTTTTGCCCTCCCCCGTATTGATCAAATTATTGATGCTACGGCGGGTTGTGAGCGTTTAAGTTTTTTGGATGCGTATTCTGGCTATCATCAGATCAAAATGGCAGTTAAGGACCAGGAGAAGACAACATTTATAACTCCCTTTGGAGCCTTCTGCTATGTGTCTATGCCCTTCGGGCTCAAGAGTGCCCAGGCAACTTACCAACGGTGTGTACAAAATTGTCTTAACAAGCAGATTGGCCGTAATGTACATGCTTATGTGGATGATATCGTGGTTAAATCTAGGGAGAAGGAGACTCTGATTGATGATTTGAAGGAAACCTTTGATAACCTGAGAACATACAAGATGATGCTTAATCCGGACAAGTGTGTCTTTGGTGTACCGGCGGGCAAGCTATTGGGTTTTCTAGTGTCCAACATGGGAATTGAGGCTAATCCGGAGAAGATCACAGATATCACCTCCCTGGCTAAACCAAAGTGTATCAATGATGTTCAACGCCTGGCAGGCCGGATTGCTGCACTAAGCCGGTTTATCAGTCGCCTGGGTGAGAAGGCAATCCCTTTGTATCAGATGTTGAAAAAGACGGATCAGTTTGTTTGGAGTTCTGCTACTGATGAAGCATTTGAGGACTTAAAGCGGCAATTGGCCAATCCGCCTGTGCTCGCCGCTCCCGTTGACAAGGAGCCATTACTGCTATATGTTGCTGCTAATGTTCGGGCGGTCAGCATAGCTATTGTGGTGGAGCGAAAGGAGGCAGGTAAGGAGCATCCGGTTCAACGTCCGGTCTATTATATCAGCGAGGTGCTCATTGAGTCCAAGCAAAGGTATCCGCATTGGCAGAAGCTGGTGTATGGAGTTTTTATGGCAAGCTGGAAGCTTAAACAATATTTCCAAGGGCACTCAATTACCGTGGTCAGTTCTGCTCCTTTGGGAGATATCATCCAGAACCGGGAAGCAACTAGCCGGATTGCAAAGTGGGCCATAGAGCTGGGGCCGTACGGTTTGAAGTATGTGCCTTGGACAGCGGTTAAGTCTCAAGCACTTGTTGATTTCATCAATGATTGGATGAAAATGCAAGCACCTGAAGAAAAGCCGGATCATACGTATTGGACCATCCATTTTGACGGATCCAGGCAGTTGGAAGGCTCGGGGGCTGAAGTCGTATTAACTTCCCCACGAGGTGATAAGTTTTGTTATGTTCTCCGTTTAATGTTCCCTTGTACTAACAATGCAGCTGAGTATGAAGCCTTGCTCCATGGTCTCCGGATGGCTAAGGAGATGAATCTAAGTCGAGTTAGGTGCTTCGGAGACTCGGACCTTGTGGCTCAGCAAGTGTCTGGCACTTGGGACTCCAAGGACCCACTCATGGCAGCATATCGTCGTGAGGTGGATACTGTCGCAGGTTATTTCAAAGGCTATCAGGTGGACCATGTGGACCAGCGGAAAAATGAAGCGGCAGACGCTTTAAGCCGGCTGGGCTCTCAGCGCAAACCGGTCCCACCCAATGTTTTTCTGGATGTGCTGCACAACCCGTCGGTCAAGATCCCTGGTGAAGAGGATTTGGCTATTCCTGATCCGGAGGCTCAATTGGTGGCGGCTCTTCATGTTATTCCAGATTGGACGCTTCCTTACCTGGCGTACAAGAACCGGGGTGAGTTGCCATAGGATGAGATTCTAGCCCGGCAGATAATCTGGCGATCCAAATCCATGGCTATCATCAACGGCGAGTTGCATCATTGCAGTATATCAGGAGCTTTTCAACGCTGCGTGTCTCCTGAAGAAGGCCGTGAAATTTTGCGTGAGATCCACGAAGGAGATTGTGGTCACCACGCCGGTTCAAAGTCTCTGGTGGCTAAAGCGTTTCACCATGGTTTTTATCGGTTAACTGCTCATGCTGATGCGGAGGATCTGGTCAGACGATGTGATGGTTGCCAAAGGTTTTCAAGGCGTGCTCATGTACCAGCTCAAGAATTGAGAATGATTCCAATTACTTGGCCGTTTGCGACTTGGGGGCTGGATATGGTTGGGCCTTTCAAAAGGTCCAAAGATAAGAAGACCCACCTCCTGGTGGTAGTTGACAAGTTTACAAAGTGGGTGGAGGCAGAACCTGTTAGCAAGTGTGATGCGGCCACGGCGGTTCAGTTCATCAAAAAGGTGATTTTCCGGTTTGGCTTTCCGCACAGTATTATCACAGATAATGGTACCAATTTGTCCAAAGGTGCTATGAAGGAGTTCTGCGAACGGGAGCACATCCGGCTCGATGTTTCATCAGTGGCACATCTACAGTCCAATGGTCAAGCAGAAAGAGCTAATCAAGAGATCTTGAGAGGCATCAAGCCCCGACTCATGGTTCCTTTGCAGAGAACGCCGGGTTGTTGGGTTGAAGAATTACCATCTGTGTTATGGAGCATCAATACAACACCCAACAGATCAACAGGATACACACTGTTCTTCATGGTTTATGGAGCGGAGGCGGTTCTCCCCAGTGACATCCGTCATGATTCACCTCGTGTCACGGCTTATATTGAAGCGGACAATGAGACAGCACGGCAAGATGCTTTGGACCGGTTGGATGAAGAGCGTGACATCGCAGCCGCCCGATCGGTGATTTACCAGCAGGATCTTCGTCGTTATCACAGTCGCTGGGTCAGAACCAGAGCCTTTCAGGAAGGATATTTGGTGCTTCGGCTCATCCAAGATCAGACTGATATGCATAAGCTATCCCCACCTTGGGAGGGGCCTTTCGTGGTCAACAAGAATCTGCACAATGGGTTGTACTATCTAATCGATATTCGAGAGCATAAGGACTCACGTACATCAGAGGAGGAGACTAACAGGCCGTGGAATATAGCTCATCTTCGGCCTTACTATACCTGAGCCATTGGCTATACTTATGTACATATTACGACAATGTATATATTATGATTAAATATAATAAACCGAAACCTCAGCTAAAGCGGGGTATCTGTTCTTTTACATCATGTGAGGTTACACGGAGTTGCTCTAAAGCGGCCTTCGGTTTACCCCTTGAGTTCGCTTTGCTAAAAGCATCATGTTATATCACTTGGAGGATTGGTCATGTCCGAACCAATACCATGCCTCTTGATAGGTGAGAGCCACCAGATCACTTGGGGACTTGGTCATGTCTGAACCAGTCATGCCTCTTGATCGGCCTAAGGCCACAGAATCACTTCGGGGCTTGGTCGAACCCGAACCATGACCATGCCATTTGGTCGGCATAAATGCCACGGTTTCATTTGGGGACCTGGCTGACTAGAACCATAGTTACACCTAACGGGAGCTTGGTCGTGTTTGGCCATGGTAACGCCATTTGATCAGCTTAAATAAACCTTTTTTGGCAAACGGTTTTGTCATTGCTTTTGCTTCACACTTTTCTTTGAAGGTTTTTTTTGCTTTTCATTGTGTTTTTTA
This sequence comes from Triticum aestivum, assembly GCF_018294505.1. Classification (NCBI taxonomy): domain Eukaryota; kingdom Viridiplantae; phylum Streptophyta; class Magnoliopsida; order Poales; family Poaceae; genus Triticum; species Triticum aestivum. Next base: position 560,599,446 of record NC_057800.1, on the reverse strand, counting down.
AACCGACAAAGTTTTTTAACCAATCAATTGACGGAACATAGTTCACGTCAATCTGGAGACTATTTGTCCGGTTTGATCCTTGTTGTTAACATCCTCTTATGGAGTAACACGGTGTTTATTATAACCCGACACGGTTTACATGGTAAACCAACGTCATATATATATACAGGAGCTGTTATCTCCTCCAACAGTGTGGGTTTGCAAAACTCCGCTTCAAGGTTGGCCAAGCCAACTTCACACTCAACGATGGCAGGTATTATGTATCTCAAAAATTTGATCATATACTTAAAATTTTGTTTTGGATGTTTTGATTTCATATATACAGACATCATATTCCGCCTAACGGTACAACCGCGGTGGCACTTGACGAATTTCTTATTTCAGAAAGTGTTTTGGAAAGTTCATTACCACAGGAAGAACAAGTTATGCACGAAGGCATATCAACATCAAAGGTATCAGCTAGCCTATTACAAGGCAACATGGTGCCCATAATAATATAATTGTTTTTCACAAAGGAGAGGTAGTTTTAAAACCGGCTTCCGGTTCAAGCTTGGCCACCAGCCTAGCCTGATGGTTGTGGGTCATCCTGCGCCGCTTCAGCTTCCGTTTCTCTACCCAGTGGCTGGAAATCCACAGTTGTCCAGTCGATTCCCATTAATGCTTGAAAAACAGCTTCATCATGGATCAGCAATGACGGGTCAATATCGGGAGCGTAAGTATGCTTACGGATTGGAGGGATCAGATTTTCCGATTCATGGATTGGTGCAGCTATTCGCTTGTTCTGACTGTCATATTGGGCTTGATAATGAGACAAGTCTGCTTCCTCAGCCAGTTGACAAGCTAGAGGACGTACCTCCCGGTTTATTGCTCGCAGATCCGCTTCGCCAAATTCTGACCCATCTTCCTTCAAGCTGGGATAGCCCTGAGCCGCTTCAATAGGATCAAAATCCGGCACCTAGGCTTTTGCCCGAATTAAGGCATTGATTGCACCGGTTCGAGCAGCAGATTTCTTCAGCTCTTCAACCCGGGCAGGAAGCACCAACAGTTTCATCAGAGTATCTTGAATCAAAGTGGGCGCCGGTTTGTTATGAGATGCGGTACAGATGATCCGCTGGGCACTAATATACAATTGTTCAACCAATGTATAGGCGGCTTTTAGTTTCTTCCGCACATCTGACCCCAAGTGATCAATGCGTGTCCCTAAAATACCATAAAGAGTTAATAAACCGGCGACTCTGTCAGAAGGCAGAGCCAATTCAGAAGGCAAACTGGCTTACCAAAGATAGCAGTAGTCATGGCATGCACGTGCCGCTTTATGCTGGTCAGTTCATCCGCCACTGGTTTTAGTGCAGCCTCGGCATCCTCTGCTCGTTTGATCAAAGCGGATTTTTCAGTGGCCCAATCCGCCCGCTTCTTCTTGAAGCTCTCCTTAAGCTATTCCATGGCGCTTAAAGCACTGCCCAATTCCTCTTTTGCTTTGGAGGTTTCAGCCTGTTGGGTTTTCAGGTTTTCTTGGAGATCGGTGACTTGGTTTTCTTTCGTCTTCAGCTCCGCCTGCATGCATACAGATATATGCTTCAACAAATCGGTATAAGGATTCAAGTACTAATCACATAACAAGTTATGCACTTAGCACTTGGGGGCTAATGCATATTCGGTCTTCATCTTTCAATTGCTTACAAAGTCCCAAGATCAATACAAGTATTCAACTTGGCACTTGGGGGCTAATGGCTATTTGCTCGTATATATTTTGATGCGGCAATTTCAATTACTTAAAGTACCGGTTTAACTACGTTAAGTTGAACCGGCCCTTGGGGGCTACATCAGCAAACTTCAAAGCATCAAGATTTATATTGGTAAGTCCCGGTTTGAAAGAATATAACAAACCGGCCCTTGGGGGCTAGGAGAGTCAGCAAGAATGGAAGCATACAAGCAGGAAGGAGCATATGGAAGTTACCTCATATTTCTCTTTCATTATATTAACCAGACCGACTTCATAGTCGCGACTGGTATACAACCGGTTCAGATAGCCGGAATGGATATCTTGGGCATTCAGAGCAGCATAAGTCGTCAGATCAGCGTTCCACTTGCCTTTGCCAAAGGCAGCAAATTCTTCCTTGGCAGAATGTTTGGATAAAGCGACAGGATTGCTTGGCTCAGTATGGCCAGTGCCAGTAATGACAACCTCATCATCCTGGGTACCGCCGGTTTGCACTAGGGCTGTTGGCTTGTTAGTAGGTTTTGCTGGACCGGTGGAACTTTCAATCCGGATGGAACCTATGGGCTGATTGACAGGACCTAAGGCGTCAGTAGGTCTCTCATCAACAATAAGATCATTGTCCTGTTGCGGTGGATCGTTGGGTATATCCTCAGGAATAGCCGCTTCAAGATTGGGTATCTTGCCTGGTTCAAGAATGACATCTTCTTCGGCCGCTTTGTCCAGGCGGGCCTTCTTGCTTGGCCTAGGTTTGGCCTTGAGAAGAATAACAAAATCAAATACAGCATATGTTCTAAGGCAATGTACTGTAAACATCACAATAAGTATAGCTTACCCAAGCACGGTTTTGAGCGGTGGGAGCTGAGTAGCCGATGACTCGCCAGAAGATGAGTGGGAAGTAACCTGGTAATCGGAGTCAGATGGATTAAGAGGTTGACAAAAGCAGCCCACTTTAGGACAAGCACTAACAAGCAAATTAGAGACCTCGGAATGGCGTTTCCGAACCGGACTGTTCGGTAAACCAGCGGAGGTAACTACCTGGCCGCTGTGCCGGGTGGTGCGGCGAGCTTCGTGTTGTTGGGTCTTCATAAGAAGTTTAGGATCCAAATAAGCAAGAGGATGAGAAAATTTAACTTTCCGGTTTGCCTGACGGATTTTTTGTGAAGGCAAAGTTTCTGAATCGGAAGAGAGAATAATTACCTCTGCAACATCCGTGTGGCTGGCTTCGGCATCATCCTGACAAATATCATCATCAATAAGACGCATGAAAAATAAACCAAGTGAGTCAAGCTCTACCTAAAAGTCTGGATTATCCACCTCATCATCAGGGGCCAGATTAGAAGATGCAGTGGTTCTTTTCCTGTGGGCAGTCTTCTTCACAACTTTAGTCTTTTGCCGGGTTGCTCTTTCCGGTTTGTCTGGTTTTTCTGGTTTCTCCTGCGGCAGTTTTTTGCTCCAAAACGGATCATCGCCCTGATTATGCAGACACTAATATTAAAAACAATGTCCACACATATCAATAACAGATTCGGCAAAGAGAAAAATCAAAGTCTTACAGCTGGCGGTTTGTTGGTGGCACAGAAGGGAAGCAGGCCGGTTCTAGCGCAGACGTGTTCCGGTTCATTCAGTATCTTATGCACAGCCTCTATGATTTCTTCACCGGAGAGCTGGAGTTTTGAATGTCGCAGTGGGTCATCAACACTGTCAGTATACTCGCACATCAAACCGGAGCGCTGACTAAGGGGCAGTATGCTCCATGATAGCCAACAACGAGCGAGATCATGAAAGTGCAACTATCCCTAGGTAGTTTTGGTAATTCATAACAACATATAGCTCATTGAGCTGATGCTATTCCAAGATGATTATTTCAGGAAAGCTCAATGATTGGCATGGCATGGATGTGAAAGTGGAACCCTCAAAATGCTAAGGACAAAGGATTGGCTCAAGCTCAAAAGCTCAAGACTCCTCATTTTATATTTTAGTGATCCAAGATCACATTGAGTCTTTAGGAAAAGCCAATACTATCAAGGAGGGATGAGGTGTTGCTTAATGAGCCTCTTGCTTCATGTGCTTAGTGATATGCTCCAAAACCCTCAACTACTTTCCCATATCCACATATGACCTAAACCCTAAGCCAAACTCGGTCCTACCGATTCTTTCTATCCGGCGCCACCGAGTTTCACTTGTCATAAGCCACTGCCAAACCCTAGCAATTCGGTTCTATCGATAGGGATCTCGGTCTCACCGAGATGGGATTGCAAACTCTCTGTTTCCCTTTCGTAACTTTTCGGTCTCACCGAAAGAGCGGATCGGTCCCACCGAGATTGCAATGTAAATTCAATGTTTCCTTTTTGTAACTTTTCGGTCTCACCGAAAGAGCAAATCGGTCCCACCGAGTTTGCCTGACCAACTCTCTGGTTAGCTAATTACCAAATTCAGTCTCACCGAGTTTGTGTAACCGGTCTCACCGAGATTACGTTATGCCCAAACCCTAACCATATCGGTCCTACCGAGTTGCACGTAAGTCCCACCGAAAATCTCTAACGGTCACTAGGTTTACCTTTTCGGTCCGACCGAGTTTGTTGATTCGGTCCCACCGAGATTGGAAAATTGTGTGTAACGGTTGGATTTTGTGTGGAGGCTATATATACCCCTCCACCTCCTCTTCATTCATGGAGAGAGCTATCAGAACACATACACAATTCCAACTCATATGTTCTGAGAGAGAACCACCTACTCATGTGTTGAGACCAATATATTCCATTCCTACCATATGAATCTTGATCTCTAGCCTTCCCAAGTTGCTTTCCACTCAAATCTTCTTTCCACAAGATCCAAATCCTATGAGAGAGAGTTGAGTGTTGGGGAGACTATCATTTGAAGCACAAGAGCAAGGAGTTCATTATCTACACACCATTTGTTACTTCTTGGAGAGTGGTGTCTCCTAGATTGGCTAGGTGTTACTTGGGAGCCTCCGACAAGATTGTGGAGTTGAACCAAGGAGTTTGTAAGGGCAAGGAGATCGCCTACTTCATGAAGATCTACCGCTAGTGAGGCAAGTCCTTCGTGGGCGATGGCCATGGTGGGATAGACAAGGTTGCTTCTTCGTGGACCCTTTGGGGGTGGTTGCTTCTTCGTGGACCCTTCGTGGGTGGAGCCCTTCATGGACTCGCGCAACCGTTACCCTTTGTGGGTGGAGCCCTCCGTGGACTCGCGCAACCGTTACCCTTTGTGGGTTGAAGTCTCCATCAACGTGGATGTAGGATAGCACCACCTATCCGAACCACGGGAAAAACATCCGTGTCTCCAATTGCGTTTGAATTCTCCAAACCCTTCCCTTTACATTCTTGCAAGTTGCATGCTTTACTTTCCGCTGCCAATATACTCTTTGCATGCTTGCTTGAATTGTGTGATCATTGCTTGACTTGTCCTACAATAGCTAAAATCTGCCAAGAGCTAAAATTGGGAAAAGGTTAAGTTTTTATTTGGTCAAGTAGTCTAATCACCCCCCTCTAGACATACTGTCGATCCTACAGATCAACCCCTGTTAAACCGTTGGCCATAAAGGCTCTAAGCTTTGACAGCTGGGGAGCATATTTGCTTCTCTCATGGGCAGTCAATCTTTGAGGAAAAGGGTGTGTATTGTTGAGCCGCTCCGGACGAAAGCCAGGCAAGGGATTCTCACCAGCAGGGGAGGTGTCTTTGCAGTAGAACCATGTCTGATTCCACTCCTTGGGGTGACTGTGCAGCTTGGCGTGAGGTTATGTGACCTCTTTCCTTTTCTGAATCGCCATGCCACCCAACTCCATATTAGAGCCATCAGTAAACTCAGTACGGCGGTTTAGATGGAAAAGATGTCTGAACAATTCCACTGTGGGCTCCTCTTGAAAGAACACCTCACAGAGCACTTGGAAGTAGCACATATTTGTAACAGAGTTGGGGCCAGTGTCTTGCGGATGGAGTTGGAAATCGGCTAAAACATGCCGGTAAAATTTAGAACCGGGCGGCTTAAAGCCCCGGGCTAAGTGATCTACGAAAACAACAACCTCTCCTTCTCGAGGTGTGGGAGGGCATTCTTTGCCAGGAGCCCTCCAATGGATGGTATCTTTGCTGCCTAAAGCACCAATCAGGACTAAATCGTCCAGTTGATCCTCTGTGACGCGAGAAGGAACCCAATTGCACTCATATACTTGCTTGGCCATGATGGAATCTACAAGGTAGAAGATCCCGGTTCAAAAATGCATTTGATCAAGGTACGTTGGTATGGGCACTGTTAAACCGGAGACAGAACTATCTGAACCAGAGTTTCATGAAGCAACCAACATCTGGCGGTTTAACAAGGGGACTAATGGCATATACCGGTTTGGAAAATTTTCTATAAGGTTAAACCGCCTGATCTAAGCATTGAAAAGCTGAGATTGCGGATGGACAAGTACGCACAAACAGGTTTCACAAGATTTCTTTACAGCATTGGATCTGAAGCAAGTTCAGAGAAGAGATAAATACTTAGAGGTTCAAAGGAGCAGTACCGAACCAATGAGCAAAACGTTCATATAGACCCATGGTTTGAGATGCATAAGTAAAGGCGAAGGTCAAACAACTATCATTGCACAGAATAAAGATTTGCGAGTTCATCTAAAGATCTATTTTATGAGCAAGAGGCAGACGATGAACACTGAAGAACTGCGAAACCCTAGGCCAGATCCGCGGGGGAAAAGATAAAAGATTTACCGGAACTGAGGAAGATGCGGAAGGTTGCCGCGATGTTCTGGTGCGCTCAGGTTGACGCAGCGGCCAAGGATGAGGCAGAGGTCGACGGCGGCGGCGGAGCTCCGAGGCTGGCGACGCGAGGAAGATGAAGAAGGCACGGAAGGAGAAAAGAAATGACCCTTCGGTCCTATTTATAAGGCGAAAGAACATGAGTCAGGCGCGACAATGAAGGGGCCACAAAACGGAGCTGTCGCCTCGATTTCCGCCGATCTATTAAACAAAGAAGCATAATGGATAGCTTCATTATGACAGGTGACATCACTCCGGTTTACAGCAATAAGAGAAGATGACATCATGGCGGTTTACCAATTTATAAGAAGATGTTGAAGATGAAGCTTTTATTAAAGGATTGACATGAACCCGTTCAAATCAATCTGGGGCCTAATGTTGGGGATATTACTACTGGGCGTAAACCGGACTATCTGGGCCGGGTTAACTTCGTCAGTAGTTAAGTAAGTTAAAGCCCAAGAAGACAGAGGAGGGCTGAAGGCCCATGGTCGGCTCAAGGCCTACAGCCGTAAACTGGCGTTAGTAGTTAACCTATATTGTAAGTTAGGAATAAGAAGAGACCAAACCGGACACATCTATAAGCCGGTATTGGGACTCCGTAAGCCAACGAGAGTCACCCGTGTATATAAGGGGACGACCCGACGGTGGTTCAAGAACAACAGACAACAACTCGAGACATAGGCGAAGCTTGTTTGCTCCCTAGTCATCGAAACCCCATCAATTCATCACAACTAGACGTAGGCTTTTACCTTCATCGAAGGGGCTGAACTAGTATAAACTCTCTTGCGTCCATGTGTCCGCTTTAACCCCTTCAAGCTAACCCGTCGCGATGGCTCCATGACTAAGTCCTTTCTCTAGGGCATCTGCCGTGACAAAACCACGACACTATGGATCTGACATATTTGGTCCAGGATTTTATTTAGTTTGGACAGTTCATCTCTGGCGCCTTTAGAGCGCAGCTTTTGCTGACCTGGCCGAGAGCTTCTGAATCTGGCGTTTACTGCCGTGCTCTTCGGGCTGTCTTCTTTATTCCGGCACTTATCGTTTTTGCTGCGTCGTGATTTCCCATTTCCATCTCTGACTTCGGATGTACTTGGGTCGCTGGTGCTGCATTTGGCTAGCCAGCTGTCCTCACCCGCGCAAAAACGGGTCATGAGGCTTGTTAATGCTACCATTGTTCTCGGCTTTTCCTAGCGAAGGTGTCTGGCAAGCCATTCGTCGCGGACGCTATGCTTAAAAGCTGCCAAGGCTTCGGCATCCGGACAGTCGACTATTTGGTTCTTTTTAGTAAGAAACCTATTCCAAAGCTTTCGGGCTGACTCTCCGGGCTGTTGAGTTATATGACTCAAATCGTCCGCGTCCGGAGGTCGGAAATAAGTCCCTTGAAAATTTGCCCGAAAAGCGTCTTCGAGCTCTTCCCAGCTTCCAATGGAGTTTTCAGGGAGGCTTTTAAGCTAGTGCCGAGCTGGCGCTTTGAGTTTGAGGGGTAAATATTTGATGGCGTGGAGATCGTCTCCTCGAGCCATATGGATATGGAGGATATAGTCCTCAATCCGGACCCCAGGGTCTGTTGTTCCGTCGTATGCCTCTATGTTTACGGGTTTGAATCCTTCTGGAAATTTATGGTCCAGCACCTCATCAGTGAAACATAGGGGGTGTGCGGCACCCCTGTATTTGGGTGTACCGCGTTGTTTGGATGTTTGTTGTGTTGTATTGCATGCTGGAGCGCGCCTGCCTGGTCCATAGATGGATTTGGTTGCGCCATCCTTTTGATGCAAGCCCTCGCGTGGATTGCGTACTGGCTTGTGTGCGGCATCAGTTGCCGCATTATGTTGGCCATGAGGTCGTCTATCCGTCCAGATGGCCATTTTAATTTTTGGTTACGGGGGATCTAAGGCCTCCTCATCGAATTCAGCTAGCAACTTCCGTTTCGGGTAGCTCTTGGTGTGGCGATTACCGCCTTACTTCGCTGCTGTGTTGAGTACTTTACTCCATCTGATTTGGAGTGTGTCTTCCGCAGCCTTGAGCCTTTGCTTCTGCTTTTTTAGACTCCTCGTGGTGGCGACAAGCCTTTGATGGGCATTCTGTTGCTTCGGGTGTCTGTCCGGTGTGATGTCGTGTAACGCCCCGAGACCGACGCTCCAGAAGACTTCCAGCTATTCCGAGTTTCGTCGTGTGATTTGTTTTATTTGTTGCATTCATCCTTGCATCATGTGCATTGCATCATGTCATCATGCCATCATATCATTAATTTTTAAAACCTCAACTAAATAAATTGTATGGATTTTTCGATCCATTTAAATCAAGGGACTCACATGGTGACTTCTCTTTATAACATATCCTCCAATATTAGGGAGCTATATTAAATATTCCACTATTTTGGAATCACCAAAACACACTTACAAAATAATTTCGTTCCTTTTCTGCTTCAAGTTTGGTCTCCAACCTTGCCAATATTTATTTCATCATTTTCCGGAGCTCCACCAAAAATCCGAACATTTTTGGACCTTCCCAAACCCTCACTTCCGTTCAAACCCATTTGAATTAAATTCAAATGAGTTTGAATTTAAATCTTTCAATCATGGCCTTTCTATTTTTCTTGGAACGAGCATATTTTTGTGAGTCCGGGAAAATTGTCTCCATGCGCAAATCCTTTCCCTAAACCTCTCTTTCTTCTCTTTCTTTTCTCTGTTCTATTTTATTTTTCATTAGAGTGAGGGAGAGACCCAGCCAGGCCTCTGGCCATTCCCCTCCCCACCAGGCCGGCCCAGTCTTCCTAGGCCCAAGGCCCAGCCACGCCGCTACCTAACCCTAGCCTCCCCTCCGCTGGATCTCCATCTCCCTCGTCCTCCCTCCAGCGCCGCATCGCTCGCACCCATCGCCCGATCCCCACCTCTCTCGCTCGCAGTCCCGCTCGGTCCCCCTCGTCTCTTCCTCCCTCCACTCTCTGCCTCGCGTCGCCCTCCAGCGCCGCCCCGTCCGGATCCGTCGGGTCCTGCCATGGCCGCGCCTCGCCTGCTACTTCTCCGCGTCGACGACCTCCATCGCGCCTCCCTGCTTCGTCCGCCCGCGAGCACCACCACCTCCTCAGCGCCGCGGCCTCGCCCTTCCTCCTCCACCTCGCGCGACCTCCTGCCTCGTCCTCGTCCCGCGCCTCTCCACCTCCTCTGCCCCGAGCTCCAAGCGCCGCCCCATGACGCCCGAGGCCCCCCTGCTCCGGTGAAGCCTAGCTCCGCCGCCAACGAGGCCTACCATGGCCCCGCCTCTCCTTCACGCAGCTCTGCACGCCGCCCCGCCTCCAAGTTCGTCGCCACCGACAGCAACAGCAACTACTGCACCCTCTCGTCGCCCGCGACCTCCTCCTCCTGGCTTTGCTCGGGTCTGCCGAGGCCCATCGCCTCCCGATCCGGCGACCTGCGCCCAGGTCGGCCCTCCTTCGCCCGGATCCCGCCGGACCGGCTTCCCGTGACCTCCTCTGCCTCCGATCCGGTCGCTCACCACCGCCTTTCCACGCTGCTCTAAGACACCAGGTCGGCCACCCGCTCGCCCGTCGTTCTGCTTCGTTGGAGCAGAGAACCAGCGCCGCCCTTCATGCCCATCGCGCCGTGCTTGTTGCATGCCAAGTCAGTCCCGTAGATTTTGTCAAGAGTTCCACTTCGACCCGTGCACGCCTTGTGGATTCGCCGAGTACATCTACCGCCTTCTTCGGAATCACCAAGAACCCCAAGTACCCCTACGAACCGTGTACGACTACCGGCACCGAAGTCCGCGAGTACCACTACGTTTGCGATGTACATCTACACCAAGACTGGACCGACAAGTACCGCGAGAACATTTGTACCTCTACCGTCGCCGTGGATCCGACAACTACCCCTACAACAAGTGTACCTCTACCTCGTCTTCGGAATCGCTAAGAACGTCAAGTACCCCTTCGAGATGACGAGATCGGCAAGTTCGAATGACCCCAAGTACCTCTTCGAAACGACCGAGTACTATTACCATCGGACGCTTGAACGACTACTTCCTCTACTTCCGACGACGACCGCTCCGTGAACGACTACTTCCACTACGAACGCGTTCCGCCCCGAATGCACGCTTCAAGGTATAACCCCGAGACGACGACCGCGATGAGATGCCCTTGCATGTATGAGATGCACCGTTTGCACCGTGTTCGAATTGTCACTCGTTTTCCATGCCACTAACCCGTGGGAACCCGGTAGTCGGGAGCACCCCACCATATCTAGCATGTTGCGCACATCCACACGCCTCCTTTTGCACCGGTATCTCCATGAGTTACTGGGACCGGAATGTTGCCGTGGCACCATTTTTGTTTCGCCGCCGTGGCAACCTTTTTGTTCCGCCATGGTGACCAAATGCTTCATAACATGCTCATGTCAACATTTTCATAAAATTGCATAAAACTTGTATATGTCATCCGCATCATGATAACATCAATTAAAATGTTTAAAATTGTTGCTTGCTTTAAATTGCTAAGTAACATATGGGGATTTTCCGGAATTGTTATTTGTTGTTCCGGCCTCATTTAAACTTGCCTAGATAGGTAGTTTTCATTTGCTCCACCTCTTGCCATGTCTAATAACACTTAATATTGTTGAGTACCTAACCGAGAGAGAACTAAATAATTGATGTGGTGTTCCGTCAATATGCAACTCGTGCATATTGAGCTCCACTTAAATTGTAGTGTTGTTTGCTTCATTGTTCCATGCCATGCCTCATTAAACCGGACATGCATCATACTTGTTTGTGCATCATGACTTGTTTATGCTTGTGTGTTTACTATGTTGTTTGTTTCTTTCCGGGTTGCTTCTCTCGTTAGCTTCGGTTTCGTTCCGGAGTTGTGAGGATTTGTTCGTCTACGACCGTTTGTCTTCTTCTTGGATTCGTTCTTCTTCCTTGCGGGATCTCAGGCAAGATGATCATACCCTCGAAATCACCACTATCTTTGCTATGCTAGTTTGCTCGCTCTTTTGCTATGCCAATGCTACGATGCCTACCATTTGCTTGTCAGCCTCCCAAATTGCCATGTCAAACCTCTAACCCACCATGTCCTAGGAAACCATTGATTGGCTATGTTACCGCTTTTCTTAGCCCCTCTTATAGCGTTGTTAGTTGCAGGTGAAGATTGAAGTTTGTTCCTTGTTGGAACATGGAGATGTTGTTCCTTGTTGGAACATGTTTACTTGTTGGGATATCACAATATATCTTATTTAATTAATGCATCTATATACTTGGTAAAGGGTGGAAGGCTCGGCCTTATGCCTGGTGTTTTGTTCCACTCTTGCCGCCCTAGTTTCCGTCATATCGGTGTTATGTTCCCGGATTTTGCGTTCCTTACACGGTTGGGCTATAATGGGAACCCCTTGACAGTTCGCCTTAAGTAAAGCTCTTCCAGCAATGCCCAACATTGGTTTTACCATTTGCACTAACAACCTACCACCTTCCCTTGGGTTCTGCAGACTCAAGGGTCATCTTTATTCTAACCCCCCCGGGCCAGTGCTCCTCTGAGTGTTGGTCCAAACTAGAGCCCTGTGCAGCGCCCCCTCGGGGAAACTCGAGGTTTGGTTTTAGTTGTACGGATTGCTCATCTGAGTGTGCCCTGAGAAAGAGATATGTGCAGCTCCTATCGGGATTTGTCGGCACATTCGGGCGGTGTTGCTGGTTTAGTTTTACCCTGTCGAAATGTCTTGTTGTACCGGGATACCGAGTCTGATCGGAACGTCTCGGGTGGAGGTCTATTCCTTCATTGACCGTGAGAGCTTGTGATGGGCTAAGTTGGGACACCCCTGCAGGGTATTATCTTTCGAAAGCCGTGCCCGCGGTTATGGGCAGATGGGAATTTGTTAACGTCCGGTTGTAGAAAACCCGAAGTTGACCTCATTTAAAATACATCAACCGCGTGTGTAACCGTGATGGTCTCTTCTCGGCGGAGTCCGGGAAGTGAACACGGTGTTGGAGTTATGCTTGACGTAGGTTGCTATAGGATCACTTCTTGATCATACTTTTATCGACCGTGCTTTGCCCTCTCTTCTCGCTCTCTTTTGTGATTGTAGCCACCATATATGCTAGTCGCTTGCTGCAGCTCCACCTCATTACTCCATCCTTCCTATAAGCTTAAATAGTCTTGATCTCGCGGGTGCGAGATTGCTGAGTCCCCGTGGCTCACAGATACTTCCAAAACCAGTTTGCAGGTGCCTATGTTACCGTGCAGATGACGCAACCAAGCTCAAGGAGGAGCTCAATGAAGATCTTGCCCTTTGTGTTGTTTCGTTCTAGTTGAACAGTAGTGGAGCCCAGTTGGGGTCGATCGGGGACCTTTGTCGCATTTGGGGTTCTTCTTTTATTTTGGTTCCGTAGTCGGACCTTGATTGTATCTGGATGATGTAATGCTTTATTCATGTAATTGTGTGAAGTGGCGATTGTAAGCCAACTATGTATCTCTTTCCCTTATGTATTACATGGGTTATGTGAAGATTACCTCACTTGCGACATTGCTTTCAATGCGGTTATGCCTCTAAGTCGTGCTTCGACACGTGGGAGATATAGCCGCATCGACTGCTTCTCGAGGGGAGAACCCTTCGTTGCGTCCTTCCGTTCCTCGTCGTCGTCTTCTTTTGGTGTGTCCACCATGTATACGTCATGTGATGAAGTGGCTGTCCAGTGCCCTGTGGGCAGTGGTTCCTCTTCGTCTCCCGCCTTGTCATCCATACGTTGATGTCTTCGGAGTCGAAGTCGAGCATGTCAGTTAAGTCGTCGACAGTGGCTACTAAGTGGGTGGTGGGTGGGCAGCGAATTTCTTTGTCATCTGCATCCCAGTCCTGCTGGACATAGTTCGGCCAGGATCCTCCTGACAAGGAGAGAGACCTTAATGAGTTCAGTATGTTGCCAAAGGGCGAGTGCTGAAAAATATCCATGGAGGTAAACTCCATGATCGGCACCCAATCGGATTCGATAGGTACAGGCGCAGGCGGTTCGGAGTCTGTGGCCGGAGAAGGATCCGGCAGTTTGACAACACGGCTCTCGTGTAGGGTAAGGTCGATGTTTGGCTCGATTTCCGCTGAGGATAAGGCCTCCATGGCGGGGTCCATCCACCCATCCATGGACGACACAACAGGCTCCGAATTGAGGGTCGGAGCGGCTGCCGGTGCGATCTCCTGAACACTGTCCGATGGTAGAGCTAAATCGTACTCATCGTGACCGTGTGACGCACAAGGCAGGGGCTCGAATCCGTCGAAGATCAAGTCTCCGCGGATATCGGCCGTGTAGTTCAAGCTTCCAAGCCTGACCTGGTGGCCAGGGGCGTAACTTTCGATCTGCTCCAGATGGCCAAGCGAGTTGGCCCGCAGTGCGAAGCCGCCGAACACAAAGATCTGTCCGGGAAGAAAAGTCTCACCCGGGACTGCATCGCCATCGATGATCGTAGGATCCATCAAGCCTAACAGCAATGACACAGAGGAACTCTCAATGAAAGCACCAATGTCGGTGTCAAAACCGGCGGATCTCGGGTAGGGGGTCCCGAACTGTGCGTCTAAGGCGGATGGTAACAGGAGGCAGGGAACACGATGTTTTACCCAGGTTTGGGCCCTCTTGATGGAGGAAAAACCCTACGTCCTGCTCGATTAATATTGATGATATGGGTAGTACAAGAGTTGATCTACCACGAGATCAGAGAGGCTAAACCCTAGAAGCTAGCCTATGGTATGATTGTATGTTGTCCTACGGACTAAAACCCTCCGGTTTATATAGACACCGGAAAGGGCTAGGGTTACACAAGGTCGGTTTCAAAAAAGGAGGATATATACATATCCGTATTGCCTAGCTTGCCTTCCACGCCAAGTAGAGTCCCATCCGGACATGAGACGAAGTCCTCAATCTTATATCTTCATAGTCTAACAGTCCAGCCAAAGGATATAGTCCGGCTGTCCGGAGGCCCCCTAATCCAGGACTCCCTCACTTACCAAGAACGTGGACATGTCGGTTTTTGTAAGGACTTTGGTATATGAAGTGCGAATTGCAGCCCAGTCTGTTGCCGGTGCAACTGCATGGGCCGGAGCAGATGCAAGTGCAAGTGTTGGTGCAGGTGCCGAAGCCGCCGCTGCTGCTGCCGGAGGTGGTGCTCCTTGTAGAGCTGGTGCCGGTGTCGGAGCATGTGCCGGTGTCGATGCCCAATCCTCCGGTAGATCAGACTGATCCGCTGACACGGTCGGTGCCCAATCCTCAGCTGGATCCGACTGAGCTGCTGCTACTGTCAGTGCTAGAGCAACTGCCGGTGCTCGATCTGTGCGAGATAGCGGCGATCGTGTCTGGTCTGCTATGATCAGCTTTCTAACTTGACTAGTATTCGTGACTGTGATCCAGTTTTTTTCTTCATTTCTTTTAAATGCGAGAAGGACTAATTGTGGCGTTTTTGTTAAACCAAACTGCAGTTCATCATAGGGATTCAGCCTGTACTCAGACAACAGACTGATCCAATTTTTTCCAGTAATATAAGTGATGGACAGTGCCTTCGTTACTGACACGACATAAGAAGTGAAACCTGCAAAAATAGCCATCATAGAGCAAACCAAACGGTTTATTCTATGATGAATGTCAAATGGCAAAAGCTGCATCGTAAAATTGCAGGAAAAGAAAGAAAACATGACATTAAATCAAGAAGATTTAGACAGTAAATCAATAAGATTTACTTGATGTGACACGAGTGAATCCTTACCAGGAAATCACTATGTTGAAGTACTAAACAGAAGATTGATCGTCCAACTACGCGTGGCATGCAGGGGCCCCGCCTACTCCCACAAGCAGGACAGTCCAAAGGTCGTGACAAATCGTATGGACTGAACATCCATGGGACTGGAAATCCTGGTGGGTGCGATAAACCCTGCAATGCATACAGATATTGGAGTGTAACCATAATTGATAAACCGTCCTCACAAAAAATATGATCTGGATACTTCAAAATATATAGATTGAATTGAGTGGACATACATTAACACAGACCGTTCTCAGGACTGACCACGCACCAAAAGCGGAAGTACTAATAAACAATACAGGGTTCACAAACACAAATCAAGTACTGAACAATAGTACTTACTACAGACAAGCAAAGTTGCACTAACTAAACTCTGCAGACTATTTCTTGCCAACGACCTACGGGATGAACCCCACATAACTGACTAGGCCATGGACTTTGTGTGAGATGTCTACATGCACCATCACCATCTTGTCAACCTTGGAGAACCTAACAGAGTGGTCTTTCCACTCATAAACATGATGATGAAGGAATGCCGCATCAGATTTGTTGGGAAGCTTTACAAGAACCACACCCTTTGTAATTGAAGGCACAACCAGGAAATTGTTGTGGTCAAGTACAGCCTCGAGAACATGCCTGACAACAATGCTACAAGAAAACACTAGTTCAGGACATGTGGAGACAAGGACACAATAGCTGGATAGTCCAGCAGTAGAACTCATCATCAGGTCTTCCAGTTCACACGACATGACTTTGAGAACTTCATCTCCACCGCGGACCTGTTTCTAATTCAAACAGAAACCATATTTTATTACTACCTCCGTTCAGAAATATAAGATGATTTTCGATATTATACTCCATATATGACTACATATACGCATAGAAATGAGTGAACAAAGACACTAGAACATGTCTTCAAAGGCATGAGAGCAGAGGGATTACATGCAATATCCATAACACAAGTTACTGAGGCAAATATACCCTCTTAAAAGGTAGCATTGATGTTCATAAAGTACTCCCTCCGTCCCAAAATTCTTGTCTTAGATTTGTCTAGATACGGATGTATCAAGTCACATTTTAGTATTAGATACATCCGTATCTAGACAAATCTAAGACAAGAAATTTGGGATAGAGGGAGTAGTTGAAAGTAATCTATAAGAAATCGGTGTCAACCTCTCGCATGTTTTGGTCAAAAGAGGAATTTAGAACCGTCATTTGGCACACTAAAATCACATGCAAGATCACCCAGAAAGTTGTACTACCAGTACTAGTACTGCGTGTTAGATGAAAAAACACGATCAAGATCGAGAAAAAGATCGTCAACCAGAGACATTACATGGACTTGCTTAATGAGGGATCCTGGAGAGGGGGGCTTGGACAGGGCGATGGCTTTGAGCTTGTCTGCGGTAGTCTCGGCGGGGTGCTTGCGCTTCTTCGTACCATGAGCCTCGACGGTTTTGGCCAGAGCCATAGACATCACGTCGGCCGGTGCTCCGGCATCCATCCAAGAGAGGAAGCTGAGAGAGAAGAGTGAAAGGAGGAACGAGATGAGGGAGAAGCGAAGCGAGTGGGGGTTTTCTTCAAGAGAGGAAGCTGAGAGAGAAGAGTGAAATGATGGTTGCTTCATCCGTCCAACTTACTACTGGAAAGGAGGGGGTTTTGTGATTTGACGGCTCATTGGGCATTACTGCGGCAGTTCGATCGGGGTAGTCTACCATCACTCTACTACGGAGTAATTTAGTGCATGGCTGGTGGACCCAGGTGCTGGCTGTCCCACACGTCGGTGAAAGTGAGTAATTTAGTGCATGGCTGGAGGAGGATCCACACGGTAGAGCGTGTCCACTATTTTTCTGAAAAAAAATGATTACTACAAGCGTTTCCGGAGGAATGCGAAACACGGAAACCACTTGAACATACACAATGCTCCTACTACTAGGCATGTGCAGTGGTTCATACGTCAGTACTACACAATCTTGTTGCTAGTGTAGTAAGATATGACGATAACAAATGATGTTGTGCGCATGTCAACTACTCCTATATGTAACATAGTACCGCGTTTTCGACTGTCTGGTCGAGAATGAACGGCGAGATCAATGTTAACAGAACTAGGTCCACAACGCACGGAGAGTACGGTGCTACAGTACTCCACGAAACATGAACCATATGAAGCACGAATAGTGTTAGGCAGGGTGTATGAAGGGTGCACTGGATGGGAGCAAAAGTTCCCTTCTCGACCCACTTTTGGGTGATTGGCAGAGTGCATGAAGGGTGCATGAGTCCACACTAGTAGGTTGACAAAAATACACGAAGAGGAAACAACTATATTGAGATGAGAATGCAACCAAACACACCCACACGCTTTGTGCTACAGTAACTGATCTGCACCGTCTGAGTTTGATCCAACGGTCATGTTGCGCCGAGACATGGACATGCCCATGCAGAGGGCGCCTACACACCATCGAAGTCCCTCTGCTTCTCGACACGCACTACGTTGGTGATGCAGGGTGCAACCGCCCGCAGAGCCTGCTCCCGGTCGACGGGAGCCAGCTCGTCAAAGATGGTGTCCAATGGCACGAATGGATTCCAGTGACGGAGCCCTAAAAGGATTCGCCCGGCAACGGCGACGGCAGCCCTTAACCCCTCCTTGTCCAGCTTAGCCCCCACCATCGCGCGGAGACGGCTCAGCTCCTCGGAGATATAGGTGAAGACCAGGTCAGGAAGCCGCAGCTCATTGAAGTCGACCGGGTGGTCGAACGGGTTTAGCCCGACGGCCGGCATCGTCGCGCTGGCACGACGGTAGGCATCGCGCAGCCGCAACACGTGCGTGGCAACTTGGTTCACCAAGTGGCTGAGGCGATCCTGGACCTCGTCACGATCAGCCCGCTCGCGCTCCAGCCGGCTCCCCTGACGGTCTATCGTATCTCCTGCTTTCCGCAGCAATGCCGCCGATGCCTCGAGCATCTTTTTGGTGGACGCCTGCCGCTTTTGAAGCTCCGTGAACTCCCGCACATAACGGAGGAGCATGGCACTCCTCTCCTCCTTGAGCTCACGGATCTCCATGTCCTTGGCCCTGAGCTCCGCATCCTTGGCATGGAGCTCCTGTGTCAGGCGCCTCACCTCGGACTCCGTGATCTGCTGCGCCGCCATGGCACTAGGTAGAAGCAATGGGGAGAGGAAGCAAAGGGGGCAAAACGGCTGAAAGGAAATGCAATCTACGGGAAGGCGGAGGGAGCGGGGAATCTTTTGGTTTTCACCACGGTAAAACACCAGTAGACAACTTCTCACATCAGGGAGCAGTGGGTTTCTACAGGCGGAGTCTTCGTGACTAATTGCTGCCGCGCCTGCTCCCGTCAATCAAAAAATTAAAAATCCTGTCGCGCCTGCTCCTGTCAATCAAAAAATTAAAAATCCTGCCGCACCCAAACACCAGAGCAACACCGCGATGGATATTTAAATTTACCTACCGGCAAGTAGATAAAAAAGGGGTGAAAAACAAATGTGGCGGCAACCTAGCTAATCGGTCGAACTAGACCAACTAGCTAGCCACCGTGCTTCACTGATGTACTCGGTGGGAAAGGTGGTCTTTCGTGATTTGATGACTCATTTACTTGCTTCGGTGCTACGACCGAGTAGGACCCAGAAAACGCGCGGTAGGGCATCCCATGTCAGGAAGAATATATTCGTGCACCACCCGGGAGGACCCCGAAACCGCGCGGTAGGGTGTGCCACGTCTCGGCACGGAGGAAAAATGTGCGTGTAAAAATATACGGTATCAGACGTAGTACCTATGGTTCGACCTCGGGACCCAGCCAGTCGGTCGAAAACACCCCACTAGCCACACAGCTTCATCATGCAAACGTGGCATGGAGGATAGATGTGGTTAGCTCCGTCTCGACTAGCAACAAGGTCTCTTGTTCTAGGCGATTCTTCTATTTTCCAAGCCTTTTTTTAGTTGTAATAACACCACGGCAAGCTAGCGCCGCTCTTCATGTGTGCCCGTGCAAAGGTTAGACGATGGAGAGAAGAGAGATTGAGATCGCAGACCTGGGACCCACCAGTAAGTGAGACAACGGTCATGCACGTGTTGACGAGGCACTCCCTCTACTCTACTCAACGCAAGTACTGTATAAAATCAAGTTATGGGACAAAGCCAATAACCGTTTGTTTTTTTAGGCTATCGACTTACGCTTTGTAGTCCAGGTTACCAGTTCGAATCTCGTCTTTCAGATTTGTTAGTTTTAGGTCCAAATTTGATTAATGACAAGTGGGACCCCCATGTGTTGTTTCGATATTTCAGTGTAGGATGGTTTTTTTGAACAAACACTTTGCGCGGTTAGACAAGAAACGACACGAATTACACGTATTTTGCAAGTTTACGAACAAAAATGACAGCGGCATAGAATATCACATCCACCCCGCAGCTTAGATACTATGGTGATACGAGTTTTTACACCGTTGGAAGTGAGATCCAATGGCTTGGGAGTAGTCTTTGTAATTATGCGCAATTTCCAAACTCTCCAATGTTTTTTTGCAAATAAAACATTCAGCCCTCGTGTGTGCCGCTGCATCTTCGATCCAACGGCTCCCCGGTGCTCATATTAGGTGCTCCCCGTAGCTTAATTAGCTGCTACAGTGATATGAGCATCTAGGTCGTATGATCAGTGATCAGATGGCACATGCGTAATACTTGTACTTTCTGCGCATTTCCCAAACTCTATCAGCCGTATATTGCAAAAACATTCAAAACCTCCTACTGTGGGTCGTTAGATCTCAGTGAACTCATATCACCATATAATCTATGGTGCGGGAGCACCTCATACTCTCCCGTGCGAGAAAACATAAGGTGCTATCGCAGCTTGGATGCTACAGCGATACGAGCTTGGAGGTCGTTTGATCTGAGATCCAATGGCATCTGAGCAGTCTTTGTGCTTGTAAGTAGTGGCTGAACTCTTTTGGGGCTTTTCTGCAAAAAACCATTCGAACCACCGAGGAGGTGTTGGGTCACAAATCCAATGCCTCCGAAGAGCTTGTATCACCAAAGCATCTAAGGTGTGGTAGCACATGATATTCTTACATACAGGAGAATATGATGTCCTCCTTCATGTTAGATGCTACGGTGATACGAGCTTCGAGGTCGTTGGATATGGGATCAAAGGGCATCTAAGTAGTTTTTGTACAAATTGTGTGCAATTCTCAAACTCGTCAAGGTTTCCTGCAAAAATATTAAGACACATCATGTGAGTTGCTATATCTCAGATCTACAAGCTCCAAGCAACTCGTATCGGCATATAGCATCTAAGGTATGGGGGCACATGATATTCTCCCGGGGAGGAGGGGTGGGGGTGCACAACCAATCGGTGGTTGGGAGGGTGGGGACAAATATAATCTAAACAACCCTAAACAGAGCTCCACAATTTTATCTAAGGTCGAGGGGTTGACCCCCGACAATCATAGCTCCGCCTAAACACAACATTTGCATGTACTGTAGTACTAGACTTAATATTCATGTTTCAGTTTCATGTTCATTTTAAATATTGAACTAAGGACCATGTATGTCTTACATTTTACTCCCTTCGTTCCTAAATATTAGTCTTTTTAGAGGCTTCAAATGGACTGGCACATATGGATGTAAATAGACATATTTTAGAGTCTAGATTCAATCATTTTGCTCCGTATGTAGTCACTTGTTGAACTCCCTAAAAGACTAATATTTAGGAATAGAAGGAGTATTTTTGAATTCGTGTCATACATGCATAGTTTGGAAAAATAGATGCACTATACTTATTGAATTGTTGTTGTGTTCATGCGTGTGTATCTGTGTGTGTGTGTGTGGTCATATGCTTGATACATACAAAGTTTTCTCACCTCCATATTGTTCATCTTTTAAATTTGAATTTGCATTGGAAAACTTACTAGGGATACCATGAAATGTGAAATCCAAATTGAGATCACTATATCGCAAAATCACTCTAATTCAACAACTCGTCATAAATCAATTACCACGTTGAGATTAGTATTTGCAAGGAAAATACGGGTATTGTAATACACATAGATTCGTTCGGCAATTTAAAAGGTTCCTTTTGTATTCTCGAATGGTAGGACCCAATGGCGTACCAGCCAGACCTTGGCTCGTGTTGATCCTAAAAAAACCGAGCTCGTGTCCTTCGGTGGTGTGCGTGGTACGCACATTAGGCAACCCCAACCAGTCGAGCCTCAGCGTTTCAAGTCGAAATACCTGGCGGCCAGAATTCCAGCCCTAGGAAATTCCCCTCATGTCCCTGGTCCATAATGACTACCGATGAACAACGGAGGGATGCTTTAGTAACTAGAAAACGTTACCTACCATCCCGATCACGGTTCAATTCCCTCAGTAGCCGCTCGTCAAGGTCACCCGTCAACTGCATTGCCTAGTACTACTACTACTACACCAGGATGAGCACAGAATTGAGCCCGTTTGTTCGTGCCTAGTACTTGAGTTAATATATCAGGCAATGCACTGGTACGGAGGGATTATCTTTTTACTTTGCATATATAACTTGTCTGAAGTCTAACTAAGAAAAATGTTTGACCAAATCCTTTCTTAAGAAATACAACAGGACAGATGTACGACTTGAAAATTTATTGCATGATGCAGGTTATGATATTGTTTCGAATCCTGGATCTTAAATTTCAGAAAATCCAAAAGTGAGCATAAATTCTTGAAACTAAGCATGGTCACGTGATATGGCACAAATATTACTTCGTAAGTTTTTTCTTCAATTAGAGACAAGCTGCTTATGACAAGTTGCACAAATGAAGAGCAAGGTATTTTGGAACAAAGACCTATCACGTTAAGGCGAACACTTTCACTATTGAAACCGTGGGAGTTTATGTGCCGCCACGAGTCCCCTCTTCTCATCGGCAGGTGCCGTCCGAGCAAGCGTGTGAGTCGACGGGAGGCGTGCGAGCAGACCGCTACGCCGGCTGTCAGGGAGGCATGCGAGCAGACTGCTGTGCAGGCTCACCGGGAGGCGAGCCCTTTGACCAGGCTCCGCCGCCCACCATCGTCCCAACTGCTCCCACTTTTAATGTTGCCGGTGCAGCAGTTTAAAATCAACCCTGCACTACTCGATATTGCTACAAACCTCTCTCTTCCTCTCCGATTCTCTTGTCGTCTACCTCCAACTAGCCTGACCTAAACGTACGCCATGCCGCATCATGATGGTCTGCCCTTAGTGTTCCAGTTTCCTGAGGAAGACACCCAGCCGGAGTCTCAAAAACATAAGGCGCTTTGGGACGAGCTTGAACTGGCCTTGCAGGAAGACGCCGCGCCTGTCCCCGCTCCCGTTCCGGCTCTCGTCGCCCCGACTGCGCCAGCGCCCATTCCCGTGGCATTGATGGGCTGGGAGTCGCACATTGTCACCGAGCATGATCCCACGGGGTTCCATGAGGTCCCCGCCGACTTTCACGCGCCCGTGCACCTGCCAGCGCATGCGCCTGCGCGTGCACTGACATGCGTGCCCGTGCTGGTGCCCGTGCACACGAATGTCTCCGCCGCGCCGTTGACAGTGTCTGTCCCTGCGCGGGTGCCAGTGCCCCCCCTCAGTGGCATGGATGGCCGCCGTCGACCACTTCCTTGCACCAACGCCAGTCACCTCCTCCCGCCAGCTGACTCGCTCCGAAGTCCAGAACATTTTGGCCTTCCTTGAAGCTAGGCCAATGTCTAGGAGTATGCCAACAACGGCGCAAGACGCCGCCGTCGCCGTTGGTCAGTGGCCCGACGACACGCAGAGCACGACAGAGGAGCCGCTTCCCACCACGAGACGCCCCCGCCGCCGCCGCGTAATCTAAATTTGCCATGAAAAACATTCGGATCGCCATGCTTAAAATCCGAAGGTTTATTATTTCCGTTTATTTTATATCGATCGTCGTATAATTTAAAGTCGGAGTCAGACTGAACGAAATGTATGGTTTGATCGATTGAATGGTCTGCTAGAGCCGTATGAAATTAAATATAAAACATCATCAAGCCACATGTATTCCTTGCATCCAACGACCTAGACTGCTTCAATGTCGAGCGCTCAACACGTTTAGCATGCAGTTAATTTCATGCCAAAAATAGTGCTAATCACATGACAACCTGCAAATAATATCCTAGTAGTTAATATCCGCATGCACTTAATATACTTCCAAATTAACGTGCATTGCACGTACACACTGACTAGTGCTGCTAGTACGTGAAACTGGTGCCGTGACTTGTGAACGCGTCCAGATATGGTCAACGGCAACATCGCCCGCGAGTTCTTCCTGTTTGCCCGTGCATCTAAACGCAGAAGGGGAGGAGAGAGAGAGCACACATGGAACCCATCAGTAAGTGAAGGCGAATAGTACTAAATATAATATTACATGTTAACCATTAATTAGGCTGTGGTAATATAAAAACATCATGTGAACAAAGGGGGTACAACAAACATTGCTATTCTACGTATGTTGCCTATTGACATGCGACTTGAAGGCTCGGTCGCATGTTCGATCCTCGTCCTTTATTTTTTAATTTGTATATGGGTCCAAATTTGTTTCATGACATGTGGGCCCCTCGGTGTGTAGTTTGTAGCACTTTAATTTGTTGGTCGAAATTTGTTCCATTCCAAGTGGTCTATCGGTGTGTAGTTTTGTAGCTTATTTATAATAATTAAAGAGAACAACATAGTTTTTCAATAATACCACGGTGCGATGTTGAAGGTGAGAAAGGACGAGTGAGAGAGCGATGACCGAGCCAGAGGGAAATCAACTAGGGGAGTTGTGTGGGTTGCAACGGTGTTTGGAGTAGTTGTGGGCCAAATGCTACAAAAATATAATCTAAACCGACCGGAATAAATGCCTACACAAATTAATCCAAGGTTGGAGTGCCCCTCGCAATGTAAATAGCTCTGGCTTAGCGAGGGATGGAGAGGTAGTAGCTTCAACGCGTGGAAGATACAGTGTGAGAAAGCGAGGTCAATCGAGAGACATATAGATAGAGAGACAAAGTGAGTGTGGTCCGACATTCATTGAACAAATATATATGCTCTGGAGAGATATTGTCCGATTGAGCTTTTTGGCAAGGGTGAGGACTGTAAGATAGAGCTTGAGAGATGATCCGGTCACAGACGTGTAGATATATTTTGTGCGTGGGAGGAAGCAAGGTCAACCGATCACATAGGGTCGTCGTGCAATCGAAAGAGTGAGACGGGTTGGAGAGAGTGACCTAGATAGATGATGTGCGTGCGAGAGTATACAATGTGAATAGGTCGAATTGGGCTCAAACATGGTGATATATCATTTTTGTCCGAGAAAGAGTGAGGTCAATCGAGACATATAGACAGAGAGAGAGAGAGAGAGAGAGAGAGATTGAGTGAGCGTGGCCCACCATGAGGTCGAAAGAGTGGCGGCGACTTGGATGGACTGACCTAGATAGACAATCTGCGTGAGAGAGTATAGAGTATGTCGATCGAGGCCCGAACAGGGAGATATATCATTTGTGTGTGAAAGAAAACAAGGTTAAATGAGACTCAGATAAAGAGAGCGAGATTGAGCGAGTGTGGCCCGCCGTGCAGAAGAAAGAGTGAGACAGTCTCGAGGGAGTGACCTAGATATACAAC
>NC_057800.1:560472241-560574258 GCF_018294505.1 Triticum aestivum | reverse complement strand
CAATCATGGGTGTGTGAGGTAAATACATTTGGTAACAGAGTGGAAAAAGGGGTTGTGTAGTTGAGAGACTTAGAGATCAAAACATGGAGAGAAAGAATGAACGTGTGTTGGAAACCGATAGCTTCCTAAGGTGGTTAGGAGAGGAAGATTAACCAATACAGGAAGTATGTAGCGTTTGTGCGGGGGGGGGGGGCTAAAAACAAAATTTGAATGTACATAGTATGAGACTTAATATTGATGTTTCAATTCGGTGTACATTGTAAGATTTGAACCGAGGACCAGGCATACGGGTAATTATTTCGAATTCGTGCCATACTAAGTTTCGAAAAGTTGACATTGACTCAGTTTGTTGTGCTATTTTGTAGGCCATATGTTTGAATCCATCCAAAAGTTTTCTCACTACTATGGTGTTCATCATATACATATGAATTTGTATTAAAAAAGTAGCGTGGATATAGTGAAATGCGAAATCCACGTTAGAATTGGAGATCGCTACGTGACACACACTCTAATTCAAATAACTAATTACATGACACAAACTCTAATTCAAATAACTAATTATGTGACACACACTCTAATCCACGTTAGCGTGGGTACCATTTCGATTTTTTTTTCAAATAACTCCTCATTAATTAATTTATAGTACTCCCTCTATTCACTTTTATAAGACCTTGAAGACATTTCAGACAATGTGCAAAACAGTTCATTTTAAGTTGTCTGAAACGACTTACAAAAGTGAACGGATGGAGTATTATCTCGCTTCGAATGACTAATTATTGCAAGGAAACATGGGCATGGTAATACATACAGATTCGTTTGCAAATGAAAGAAGATTCGTTTGCATTCTCAAATGTAGGCACACTTGGCAGACCAGGGTCGTGTCGGGGTGGACGCTGCTTCGGTGCCTTAAAGGCAACTACCTTTGGGTCACTGACATGTGGGCCAGCCACCTGTTGGGCCCACATGTCATGGACACAAAGGCAGGTGCCTTAAGGCACCGAAGCATAGTCGTGTCGGGGTGGTCGCGTGTGTCGGACGGACGCATAGCACCCAGCCATCCACCCCCTCCCCCCAAAAAGGACGACGACAATATAAGTTCGCGCTTCCACGTTTCAGATTGAAATATCTGGCGGCCCCAATTCCAGCCCTGCAAAATCTCTCTTCTCCACCGTCCCCTTCCGCGCCCAGATTGCTCAAATCCCTAATTCGCCGCCAACCCTCGAATCGCCCCTCGTCTCGTCTCTTTCCCCACCGTTCCCCACCTCTGTGCCGGACGACAACGACGAAGACGACGATCGTGCTTCACTACCGCACCGGAGCTACCTCATCTACGCCCTCGTCCACCGCACCGGGTGGTCCACCGACAACGTCGGCCGCCGCAACCGACGTGCCTCACAGACACCGAGTTCCATCGCATCAGGTGCACTTCACCGACACCGTCTCCCAGCTCACCGGGGCTACTTCACCGAGCACATCATCGCACCTCCACCCCCCGAGGCCATTGGGGCTTCACCAATGGTCTCGTCCACCGCATCGTAGCGCTCCGCTACCATTGAAGATCTGCATCCGTGCGTGGCCAGCCAATGCCAGTGCATCACCCTCAACGGCTCTGAAGTGACCCACACTCTAGCTAGGCGAGTATGCCCAAACGCCAGCCCGAACTAGGTATCCACACATCACTCCCTTGTGCACTATTCCGACGATGTTTGGATATCCTTTCACTGCTCTCTTAGCTTACATGCATGTGCAACTCTGACTTTAACTCTTATTTCTTCTGGAGATATCATCCGAAACAAGCAAATCCATTTTAGCGAAGCATGACGGCGCTATGGGATCTGGTACACATCCTGCACACCCGTATAACCTTGTAAGTATCTGTCCTCCGGTACAACATCAAGGTCGATTCCTCTTATTTGATCAACCATTCATCGTGTCAAAAATGCAGAGGGGGATGCAAGGAGCACAAGGCCTGCACATCCAAGCAAGTGGTCACATGGACTTGTACATGGAACATCCCAAGCGCAAGCAGAGCTGCAGTGAGCCTGTACAATGAGCTAGCGTAAG
This sequence comes from Triticum aestivum, assembly GCF_018294505.1. Classification (NCBI taxonomy): domain Eukaryota; kingdom Viridiplantae; phylum Streptophyta; class Magnoliopsida; order Poales; family Poaceae; genus Triticum; species Triticum aestivum. Next base: position 560,572,194 of record NC_057800.1, on the reverse strand, counting down.
TCCCTGCATTTATTTAATTCGTACTGGCATTCATGTATGATTTGTGTGCAGTGGCTGATACACGAATTCAAGTTACCAGGGGCGAACATTTAACTTAAAAAATACGAAGGCACTTGCACTCCGGAAATCAACATAACTTGAGAAATGTGAAGCTACATGCACTTTGAAAACTAGCTAACGATTCAAAGTAGTTTAAATTATAAAGACAAAATGCAATATGGTGTACAAGGACTACAAACATGGTCTGTACCTGCTTGAATTATTCGTTCTCTGGCTGAAAATATCGAAGTGTAATTGCACGTATAACCAGTGCGCAAACTGCATATCAATATATCTATCCTGCACTAGTATGCCAATAATTTCAAACAACAAATTAGAAAAGTATTTATGCTATGTTGTCATGATACGGGGACTTTCTGGTAGATGGCCTCGACGTTTCCTCAAGCTATGAAAATGCACTATAATTTGCTTGTCATCAATGCCTGCAAATCTCTGTCTCTCTCAACATAGTAGATCATCATTAGAAACTAAATCCTTCAATGATCTTGCAAAATGCTTGCATTAGATCCCTCATTAGACACTATATGTTCATCACCAGGAGCATGTAAAATGTTTGCATCAAATCCTTCATTAGCAGTCTGTTCATTAGACACTTCAGGCTCAAGAACAACATGAGCTTGTATGTTTGCACAGGAAACTTGATTAGATACATCAGATTTAGTCAGTTAGTATTGATTGGGGGAGTTATAAAATAAGTAGAAATTGGTTTCATTTTCTCATAGATTCCCTACATACAAGCAGTTTTACAACACCGCCTGGCTTAACTATTGGCCAGAAATTGAAGAGTTGAATTAGATATAATTAGGGATGTGATGTACCTGCTCGTTGCGCATGCTACTCTTGCAAGCTGCGACTGTCCGTTTGTGCAAGCTCGATGCCATGCCCGTGCTGCCACCGTTGCCTCCCACGCAGACTACACCTAGGGTTGGATCTTCATCTTCTTGTCCTTCCGTTTGCTAGAAGCCCGACGACCGCCCTCCAACGAGGGCGCGAGGAAGTGCTGTGTCGGTTTGTCCAGCGGCGGATAGGTTAGGAGCGAACCAGACTAGAGGCTGGAGCGAATGAATTGGGATTTTTCCTGTTGTCGATCGATATGGGAGGCGCTCGTTTGGGCCACGAGCCTGCTATAGGGCCTGCCTTGTACTTATGTTATTGGCCCATCCAAATTGAAACATTTTTCTTCATTTTTTACATTGCCTGCTCGTGCGTTGGGACGAACAAAACTAGCATGGGCCAACCTGGACGACTCAAACTAGGTGCACACTTTCCAGCCACCTGAGGCGGTCGCCCATACCAGCCCCTATGGTGGCGTCACCCCCTTTTTGCGTGTATGATTGGATAGTGAAAAATATTCCAGTGGCGCTTTTGATTTACCCACAGAATGGTTGAATTGCTTGTTTCTATGAACTGAGTTCACCAATAATGTGAAGGATGCCAGTCTTTTCATCCTATTGTAGATTGCTTAGATCTCGATATGCCAAAAGTAATCGCATGAAATATACAGTAAAAGCCAGTGTGATGTGTTTGGCTACAACTAGTCTGACTACACGTCCTCATATAACATATCAAGGATGCACCATCTTACCAGATTAACCATTCGACTTACCCATGCAGTGTGGGAAGAAAGAAGTATTGGGACTACGTATCCAAGCAATTGATGCCATGGACTCCTTCGTACAACCTTGTAAGCGAAAAAGAAGTTGCAGTGTGCCTGTACAAAGAACTAGCATAAGTTCAGTTACCTGCTTCTCGGAATTTTAGTTAGCCACTTATTACAAAATTGTTCAATTACGTTGCTTGGGTTAATTTAGTCTGCTACTGATTACATAATGGCACAGCCTGTTAATCATATTGTAGACTGCGCCTATCTATGTGTTTGATACTTACTGTTAAGAATTACCTGTTTTCCTTAACTTAAATATCTACTTGTTTGTTTAACTGCTTTGCTGCTGCAACAACGGGTTACAATGATGTTAATAACTACTTTTCAGCATCCAATTGAAACTCTTTAATTCCTTGTTTGTTTAACTGGTTTGCTATTATAACTCCCAGTTGAGATGTTTTGCTAACTTCAACTTTTCTGAATCCAATCGGAACTTTAATGGCAAAACAGGTTAGCCCAAGATCAAAGAGCGAGGTCCCCATGGACGTTGCATCATCCCACAGCAGTGGCACCGGCCCAATCGTGCATTATGAATTGCCAACTGCTGATGCTCTAGAGGCTAAACTAGTGGTAGAAAGAGATTCTGCTTCTGCACTTAGAGATGAAGTTGACATGTTGGGGAAGCAAACAGCACAATCATAAGCAGTACTGAAGACAACCATTAAATATTTTGTGGATTTCAAAACGAAGCAAGCTGAGACTAACCAGATTGTTAAGTCCTGAAGGAAAAAAGGAAATTAAATTCCTACTTGGTAAATCATAGGTGAAATGTTCTTTCCATAGTTAAATAACCTTTGTGTTGTCTGTTCATGTAATCAATCAAACCATTTGTTTTAGAGATCATGTAATAATTGTTTTTTTGGTTTGTAATTTTATTTGAGCACAAGTCTGTATTAATTGATAAGACCCAGAGACATTTCATTTGGATTGCTGTGCCAGACCTACAAATATGACAATCGGGCTGAATGTGCATTCAGCAATAGTAGTAGTATAGATGGACCATAAGTGGCATGCATCGAAAAGGGCCAAGATGCTGGCCAAAAAAGGATGTTGTTGTAGCCAAAAAAGTACAGCGGCCTGGCTTATGTATGTTAGTTGATATTATTGATCCATATACTCTATAAGTGTTTATATGTCTGTTAGTTCTGTACATTCTTGGTTGATTGACTCGGTATTTTAATCTTGATACATCGCTTGTGTACATATCTAAATGGGAGTACACATTATGCTGCGTGTGACATTTGAGTTGGACATGAAGTGTTCCAAATATTCGAATTCACCTTAAACTGGATTCTAGTTTCTGAATTTGAGTATCGGGATTTGTAAACCATATTCATATATGACAGTGGAATACATCTCTGTCGTCCTTTTGAAGATATATAAAAACACATAGAATGGTTTATAAAGATTCATATAGGAATACAAAATGGATTCGAATTTAGTTGCCAGGGTAAACGTGCATGCTTATTGTCCCAAAATTCGAAAGAAGCAGCAAAATTTCCACTCCCATGTCGGCTGCCCGAAGCCAAGTGTTTGGGAGATTGAAATTACTCTCTACCCATTACACGGACAATCCATCAGCCCGATTTCCACTTCTCTAAATAGGGGTAGGTTAGTAACTTCAATTAGACGTGACACGACCGCCTCTGAGCCCATTCCGACACGGTGGGCGTCAAACATGGGCGGCAAAACTCATTTGATTCAAGCTCGTCCGAAAGACCTCTGTTTCTCCCTCCATTCCCCATTCATACACGGTGGGCGGCAAAACAAACTTGACTCGACCGAAATCGATGTAGGCAAATATTTTCAATAGAGGAAGGTTTGTAACTTCACTCAGACGTGACACAACCGCCCTACCTGTCAGCCCCGTTCATACACAGTGGGCGCCAACCATGGGCGCCAACCACCCTCTCCTCGCCCGAAATCGCTCTGGGCAAATATTGGTGAGATGCAAGATTACTGTCCTATCCCCAACCGATGAGACGTCCAAATTTTAAACGGGGGCTAAGTTCGTAACTTTCCCATATTTCAGACAGGTGCGTCCCAAATACATGGTTCCCCGTACCTCTCCCTCCATTTTCCCATTCATACACCGTCCGCGCTAGAACACCCCATCCCCACACCAGCCTCCGTCCGCCACTCCATCCATCGCCGCCGTCCTCCACCACATCCATCGCCACCATCCTCCACCATGCCGGAGCGCCTACCAAGACTGTGTCGTCCACTGCTAGAGATGGACGTTTCTCATCCACGGCGACAGACCAATGGCCTTGCATCGCGTCCTCTCGCTTCATCGGCGCCGTCGTCCTCTTTGCCGGGGCCGCTCACACGACCTTCTCTTCCATCGCAACTGGACTTATCCCCCGATGCACCCGTCTACCGTTGCAGATCTGCTTCAACGCCACCGACAGCCATCACACCCCCGATGCCTACACGACGCCGCAAGAGAGGTGGTACTTCATATCTCCTCAACTTTTTGATCTCAACCAGAAAATAGATCTTAACTTGGTTAATCTACTTTCTTTTCAGCTCTTAGAATTTAGTTCTTAGTTCGAAGCAAACAATGGATGCTAAATATCATTTCTCCATTTTGCAGCTTCAAATCTTCCATGACACAGCCATAATATGGTTTAATTGATCATGCTTAGGGTTTAATTGATCATGTTGGTTCTGTGGTGGTTTCTTTAATAGAAATCGGAGGGGAAACCCTCTTTTGCTAAAAAAATACGCTTAGAGTTCCCCCCTTTTATGATCACTATACGATCAGAATACGTGCTTCGTGTCATAATAACGCTGCTCCACCCATCAAGCTAAACAAGCTTAGTTGTTCAAATATGAATCTGATATTATTAAAACAGAGTTGTTTAATTGGTCAGCTAAATGTTCCTAAATTAGTTTCGAAAATGCATGTTCGCCGCTCGGGTGTGTATCTCTACAGGGTGCCCACGGTGGGCCGGCCCACCCTGGGATTTTGGGTCATCCCAGGCCCCGATTCCCCTCTGTTCTGCTGCGCGCTTCCGATCTCTACTCGCCCCCAGCCGCCTGCCTCACCAGCGACTTGCCGTCCCCGAATGACATGACTCTAGGAGGAGACGCCGAACTAATAGGAGGCCAGGAGCCGCTCGCCCAACAGTGTCACCGCTGCCCGGGCGTGCCGCCGTGCCTACCTTCCCAGTCCGTTCACGGCTCAGGCGTGCAACACCCACCAAGCCAACCCAATTTATCCTGAGATACATCCTCAACACTCAGTAGCCACTCCTCATCACCCATTTTCTAATTGATTCATTACTCATTAGGCAGGACTATCATTAGGGTTTGTTGTGTGCTCAGTGCTACCTACACTTAATGGTTCAGATGTATTTCGGTAATCTTTAGTACCTCTAAATTTTACAGGGTATTCAAAATTCCGGCCCTCGGAACAGAAACTAGTCATTTTGGATTGTTGGTCGTAGTGACATTGACCCAGATTACTACTGCAAGCCAGGTTTGTTGACAATTTTACTTGTCTTTCTTACTCATTTGATATAATATCCAATTATTCACGTCAATTAGTTGCAAACAATAAGTGCTAGACAAACTGCTTCATTCAGATTTTGGATGGTCTCTTATTGTAGTTACAATTCCGCATACTTGTCCTAGTAAGCTCACAAGTAAATGATTGATTCACTACATCTATGTTTGCCTTGTAATATTTGTTGTCAATACTCTTTTAGGGTGGACCACCCTGTTTCTAAATACTAGAACCGTAGACATGAGTGAATAGTATTTCTCTATGTGATCTCTTCCATCATGAGTGGGTAATGAACACTGCATTGTATATAAAGAAAGTGTCATTTCCAGCTTTTACATAGGTTTCGATCGTTTACATGGAATACAATCTGCCTACTTGCTTTGTGTCGCACTACCAACACCCCACCCTTGAAGCTAAACATTACACCACTCATAATTGCTTAGTTTATTTGTTCAAATACGAATTTCATATGATTCTAATGTTCCTACTTCAGTTTTGAAATGCGTGCCTGCCTGTTATAGAGACATAAGGGGTTTGTATTTTTGTGTGTGGTCTGATCAGCATGGTTGGGGAGGTGAACTTTGCATATGCAGGGGTTCATAGGGAGACACTCTTCGAGTTGAATCCGCAATGCATTCCATAGATAATCTGACTACTTTTTATGTTTTCATGAATCTCAGATTCTGAATAGCATCATAATGATTATGAGCTTGTGCGCATGAAAAGAATAAAGCAGAACAATTACATGGCTGTCAAACTTGGCATTAAGGGACTGAAATCAAGTCTGGATGCAATGCAATGCAATCGCTCTCCACCTACAGATTCATGCTCAGAATATGATCCTAACAGTGATTCTGAGCTAGAGGGAGACCTAAGTCAATGTAGCTCCCTAGTGGAGGAGTCAGAGGAAGATGCCCTATCTTATTCAACCATCAAGGTACTTGCTCTAACTTTCCAAGGTTACATTGCTCGCACATATCTTGCAACTGATGCTTTGCATTGCTTCTACTTTGTTGAACTGCCATTAGCTTAGTTTACACATCGTGTATGTGAATACGTCCCGCCTATCCATTTTCAGTACATATTCCATCTGTCATCATACCATATCTATCCATTCAAATGTTGTTCTTATGTATCAGACGTTCAAAAGGAAGAGGGCGATTGCTGATCATGGAGGAGCATAAGCAAAGTATTTGGAAAAGGTAGTGGCACCTGATGAATCAAATAGCCCATTAGGTGTAGTTGCAATATCACCTGACCCACAAAATACCCCAACTCTAGCAGACTCTAGCCCTACTACACTGGTCATTTCTGATGCCCCAACTCAGCAGACCCAACTACAACAAACAGTATGATTATGCCAGTTGACATAGCACCAACTGTACGACGCAAAACCCCCATTCCAGCAAAGAGTACACCAAATCCAGTTGCCAAATCCCTTTTCGAACCAGAGAGAGCCCCAATTGCAGCAAATAGGACCCCTATTCCATTTCTTCCCAGTTTAGAAGACAAAGCTTATGTTGTTGTCAGGAACTTTGTGCGCATCTTTCCTTCATGGAAAGATTATACCACATACACAGAACAATTTCCAGTCTTCCTCCGCAACTTACGTGTAAGTAATGTACTAATGTTATTCATGGTCATTACTGCATATGTTTCTGCTGACAGAAGACACAAGATTTCATTCTTTTAAATAGGCAAGGAGCAAACTGGATTGTGATGACGAGCAAGGGTTGGTTGCGCTTTTCAAGCACTCGTTGATGAAGTATCGTTCCTACCTGATGCAAGTGTAGTTCGATGGCAAGCCTCTAAACAAAATTTTTGTAAAGTCTCCGGTGCTACATTTATCCGACGGTGACTGGAATAATCTTGTTACACATTGGTCTCGGCTGTAGCGTAAGGTACTGTCTATGATATCACATCACAATTTGAACTACATTTCTGCATTTGACTTAATGTCTCACTTGTACAAAAACTGTTAGCAGAAGAACATTCATTCTCAAGGGACCACAGAATCTCGCAACTATACTGCACACTGCATTGCTCTTGTGAGTACCTCTTGCCCTGTATGACCATACTTACTTTCATGGCTGTTTGATTATGTAGCATCACTGCACATGTTAGCCTCGTAATCATCCATTTGGTGGACATTATAAGATCCGTATGGACTCCTACATAAATTTAGAATCAACCCAATGATTTTGAAGAGGTTTAGCTATGCAGTCCTCTTGTAAGGACTGAACGTGGTCTATCACTGTACTTACATTAACAGCTACTCCCTCCGTCCCATAATATAAGAACGTTTTGTACAGTACACCAGTGTTCAAAACACTCTTGTATTATGGGAAGAGGGATTGGTTCATTTTGTAGCATTCTGCATCTTATCTCCCTCGCCCACCATTTACTAAAAAAGATAAGATCTATATTTAATCTTACCAACAAGTAGAATACACAGACAATGCCAGGGCAGAAGTGTAGCCCATTGCTCTTGTCAGTACATTTTGTCCTGTAATGCTTGTACTTCCAGGGATTGGTAGTTGATTATGTAGCATCAATCTGCATCTTATCTTCATTATCCTCTATCCCTTCCAGTATTATCATATCTATAATTACTCTCTACAAAATGTAGAGTACAGACAATGCTTATGAAGAAGATTCTGTGCTGAAATTCTTGAGTTATCCTTCCCTTGACATGGAGAAGGGCATTATAAAGCCGGTGTTAACTATTAATGTAAGTCAGTCCTTCTAAAGCCTTTATCCTTAACTGCTGTTTAATTTGCTCATACTCCCTATCGTTTACTGCTGTTTAGTTTGCTGTTTCTACCAAAATGCATGTTCGTAAGAACCGTAAGTTCTAAGGTTTTACTTGTAAAATCAAATTCCTTATTCATACCATGCACATTACTTAATACTCCCTATATGTATGCTTGTTTTTGTGGATCTATAATCCAGTGTGTGGTGAAGCAGCCCACGTTTGCACCTTGTCATCTCCTGTTTTATCTTACTGATGTGGCTGATGATATGAACAACATGCCATGCACATTATCCAAAATAGATACAATGATTTTCTTTGCCCTTCATCTATGCTTGTTATGTTGACATGGTAATCCAGTAGTGTGGTGAAGCTCCCCACATTATGAACAATGCCAAATTATGCTATTGATATTTTGAACTTACTCTTTATTTTCTAATTTGAAATTGGATAGAATTGACAGAACAATTATCATCTTTGTTTATACACGTGCAAAACCTGTCATCTCTCTGCTTTGTTTCAGGGTGATATGCCTGATGGCATGCACAAGTCTGCTGAAGGCTGTGAGACAAACCCAACATATATTGCAGCAAAGAAGGCAAAACATCTTGAAGATAGTGAGACAACCCCAAAGTCTTGTATTGATGCAGTGTTCAAGTTACTTGAGACTAACAGTCAGACAAGCTCACATAATTCGTTGTCTAAATCAGTTCGACTTCTTCAGTCCCAAGTTCTAGCAGAAAGGCATTCTACAACTCAACTTCGACTTGAAGTCCTATCTCTGGAAGCTCATCGCTAAACAGCTACACTTGGAAGCTATGACCGACATGCTAGGTCGGTCTCACAGCCTTGCTCAGCAGCTTGCGCAGCAGTTCCCCCGCAAGGCTAACATTTCTTGAACTGTCTTGGAAGTGGTCTCGGTTTAGTATTATTTTGTTAAGCTGCAATGGTGCCCAGTTTTTGTAATCTGCTTCTTCATTGCGCTTTATGATCACCGGTGGTGAACTTCGATGCCCAGTGGATGTCATATACCTTAAATCCTTTATTGTATAGTGTAGGTTTATTCTTAGTTACTATGCCGTAATTTCTTTATTGTATAGAGTAGGTTTGTTCTTAATTCCTACTAGTTACTGCCATCATTCGCTATCTGAAAAAAATCACATGTAGTCAACCGGACTGAAACATTCGACTCTAACGGGCCAGGTTTTTAGCGGGCCACAATTGGGCCGGCCTGCGTCTTTCTTGGGCCCGAATGATTGGGGCCTTCACACATTGCGCCAGGCCCAAGCTTACACCAGCCTATATTTTAGTTGGGCCTTTTGTCGACCCAGCACTTAGTTTGGCCCAGGTAGCATTGGGCCATTAATAGGCTGAATATTGTACTGGCCTGTTACAGCGGAGATGAAACCACGGGCCTTTAGCAGGCCAAAATGCATGTTGGGCCTCAATTTTCACTAGTCGTCGACGGGCCTTCAGCAGGCTGAAATGTAGATCGGGCCGTTTTGGGCCCAGTTAGCTCACGGGCTGTTACCAAGCCGAAACATATCTCAGGCCTTAGTTGGTCCATTGATATCATGGGCCTTTAAGAGGCCGAAAGCTTAGCACAGGCATCAACGGGCCGAATTACACGACAGGCCTTTAACAGGCCCAAAGTCACGTTGGGCTTAACTGTTGCCACCTTTAGCACGGGCCATTAGTGGGCCCGATGTCCCGTCGGACCATATATGGCCCATGGGCAGCACGGGCCATTCCCAGGCCGAAAGTCACACCGGGCTGAAATGGGCCCATGTCTACATCAGGCCTCTAACAGGCCGAAAGTCACTGGGCTATAGTTGCACCCAAATATTCGGCGAACAATTAATGGGCCAGATCTGGCTTCGGGCCGCAAATGGGCCCAAATATTGGGCGAACAATTAACGGGCCAGATCTGGCTTCGGGCCGTAAATGGGCCCAAATATTGGGCGAACAATTAACGGGCCAGATCTGGCTTCGGGCCGTAAATGGGCCTTTATTAAACATGCCATTATTGGGCTGGCCCACTAGTACCTGATTAAGTTCTACGGGCCTTTGACTGGGCCGGCCTTTTCAACCTATATGGGCCTCTGTTGGGCCCAGCCACGTGTCAAAGTATCATAGGCATGTCTCCTCCAATGGAGGGGTGACATCTGGCCCACTAACAAGCTGACAGGTGTTCCCTTCGGCCAATCAGAATTTTACACGTGGAAATTTCCCATTGGTCAGGGCTGTTAATGGGTTATCGGATCCAAAATCCGACCAGATAGCTTAACGGCGTTCCGTTACGGTGGATGCCACGTGTCGGTCACCCTTGACGAAAGCACTTCTGTGACGCGCGATTTATTGTCATGGAAGTGGACACTTCCGTGATGATAATTTTGGTAATGTCATGGAACACTTCTACGACAGCACATGTATGACTATCTTGATTCTCTCATAAAATCGTCATGGATGTACATGCATGACAAAAAACACGACCTACTGTGACAAACACGTATCATCACGGAAGTGTATTTTTTTGTACTGACTGCCGGGCAGGGCTTCCAGAGAGCTAGATCCCGAAAGATAAAAAATGATAAAGGTATAAAGCCCCTAGGGCGGTTAAGCCGCATTGCGGGACATGCCCTGATCGTGCCCCCGCCTATGTCCATGGTATTTTCAGTGCGTAATTATGTATGCGCGGTATGGATTTCGTCGCTTGACTGGGGCTGGGATGGGGGCCGATGTCACACCCTAGCTAGTTCAAGCATTAGAGTGTGCATCATGTTTAAATTTCTCTTAAATTTGAAATGGGGAAAGCAGAAACCCCCAACACCCCCTGGAAACAACTAGGGTTTACTAAAATTATTTTCAATGAACCTGAAATGCCCTTCTAAAAAGTTCACCCTCCTTGTCTTGGGTTAAAACCTCTGGAAAAATTGGTGCACAATTTTCTAGGTCAACAGAAGGTCATTGAATTAAATCATAAGTATTTGAATTTGCGCATTTAAATGCTATAAAATAATTTAAATGCTCAAATAATTCTGGAAATAAATGTTTGCTGTTGGAAATAATCTAAACAGAGCCCACAATTATTTTCAGGATTTTTGGAAACGTTTTAGTATTTTATTTAAAGCCCAACAGTTGTAGTTAATTAGAAAAACAGAAACAAATAAGAGAGAGAGAGAGAGGGAAGCCCACCCGGGCCTTACCTGTGCTAGCCCAGCCACCTGGCTCAGCCCAGCCTACTGGCTCTGCCAGTCGTCCTCCTCCTCGCGCCAGAAGGACGCAGAGCGCGTGGCCGGCGCCCGCGGCCACACGCCGGCCACCTCCAGCTTCCGCCGACGCCTGGAGATGCCTAGGGGTGCCACGCGACCCCCACGTCCCCTTCTCATCCTCGCTCACTCACCCCTCATCTCCCTCACCCTCTCCCGCACCATGGCCGAATTGCTTGTCACCGTCTCACCGCCGTAGTCGCGCTCTCCGTCACCCCCTCGCCCCTCTGACTTGTCCAGAAGCTCCTCCGCGACGCCCTCGCCCTCCCCACCGAGCCACGCATCGCCGGAGGCCCTGCATCACCGCCATCGGATCGTCTTCAACCTCGGTACCCGCCGGACGCCGTTCATCGATTCGCCTCGCTTCGGTCGCCCCCGAGCCCACTGAGCTGCTCATCGACCTCCCTGTGAGCTCCGCTGCCTTTCCCCTCTTCTTTCCCACGCGTTTGCACCCTCTAGGCCATAGTTCCACCATGGCCAAAGCTCGTCTCTGCTCGAGCTCGTTGCTGGCGTCGCTCCGGCGACCATTTGGTCCTCCCGTGCTATGCAACGTGCTTGCCGCATCGCGTAGTGCCTCGCCAGCGCTTCAGTTTCCGTGTTTGCACGCCGCAGCCCACTCCCCGCACATGGCCGAACTCCGGCCGCCGCCTTGGAGCTCGCCATCGTCGTCTCCGGCCACTGTAGGCTCGGCCTCCACCACCACTAGATGCGCGACTGCAAGAGCTCTCGAACGAGCCCAAGAACGGCCTCGCCCGTGCCCTGTGGGCGTTTTCCGAGCTGCGCCACCGTCTCGGGCCTCGTCGGCGTCGTGTCGCCGGCGAGTTTGACCCAGTTTGACTCCTGGGTGGGCCCAGGTAGACCCCCCTGAGTCTATGACAGGTGGGGCCGGTCTGCTAACTAATTTAGGATTAGTTTTAGTTAATTTTAATTAAATCAGTCACTGACATGTGGGCCCAGGCCCCACTGACAGCTAATTAGTGTTAATCTAATCCTGTTAATTACCTGAGAGGCTGACAGAAGGGGCCCACCAGTCAGGTTTGACCTGGGCTGGCGCCTTTGACCTGTTGAGGTCAGCATGACGCAATGCTGATGCAGTAATGCATTTTCTGGATTTATTTTTATTCAGGAATTTCCAGAAAATAGTTAAAACTTCTAAAAATCATAGAAAATCAACCATAGCTCCAAATGCAAAGATTTATATATGAAAAATGATCAGAAAAATTCAATCTATCCATCTGTAATGGTTTCATGCATGACAAAACAAGTTTACCTTGCTGTTTAAGCAGAATAAGGAAATGCACTATTAAGGCCATGTTTAATGAGCTACTATTTGAATTTTTGATTCAAATGAGTTCATTCCTTTCTGTTATAGCTTGCATTAGGCCAAGACACATTCATATTGCCATGTCATAGCATGCATCATATTGTTGCTTATCGCCATGTGTTGATTGTGTTCCGATGTGTTCTTCGTGGTAGGTTCTGCCTTTGAGGATATTCACGAGTATCCAACTGAAGGGCAGTATCCCACTACCACTCCATCAGGCAAGCAACCATTGACCATTCCGATACAAACCCATGTTCTTGCTTCTGCTCTTGTTTACTACATTAAGACAACGCGATTCAAACTGCTGTGCGCTACGATAGTTCAACCCTTATCCTCTGCATGACCTGTCATTGCCACAGTAACTAGATGAAACCCACTAGCATGTGTAGGAGTTGATTGAGCCATGTATGTGATTCCTACCTTGCTATGCCTGCTATGCTTAGAGTTGTGTCAGGTCTGGTTCATCTGGGTGATGGGCCAGAATGAAATGCTTATGCCGGAAATGTGAAGGATGTGTTGAACATGTTTTGGTAAAGGTATCGATGAGAGGCCATGTAGGAGTACATGGTGGGTTGTTTCATTGAGGTCGTCCCTAAGAACTGAGATCTGTATGTGTGATTTAAGATTCAGCTATTACCATGCATTTGGATCCTTAATTGACCCTCTCGGCTTCTTAACCACCCTAGTACTCTGTCCAGGAGTTGCAAATAGTTTCTGGTGTTTGTAGGTTATGTGTTGGCGGCCGTGCGTAGCGCTGACCCTAGGGGTGGGCAATGTTGCGGTAGATACACCGTGGCACGGTGTACCGAGTCACCCGTTTGGTGTCTCGGGATCCCTGTTCACATCGTTCGGGGCCGTATGTGGAAACCTCGGCCGGACTCCCTGCGGATGGAACCTGGATAGGCGATAAACCTTGACTAGAGACTTAAGTGTTTAGGTAGGCCGTGGCCGACACCCTCGCTGGGCTTCCGCTTGAAGGTTGTCGAGTACATGTCGTGTAAACGGCGGTAAGTGGTGAAAGTGTGTATGAAGAAGTACACCCCTGCAGGGTATAAAACTATTTGAATAGCCGCGTCCGCGGTAAAGGACTACTTGGTTGCCTATACAGTTCATAGACAAGTTAATGGGTACTAATAAAAGACTCAAGATAAGTGTGAGTACCGAGGATGGCCCTCTCGTAGGATGACTAGGGAGGATCCCCGGTGGAGTATTGTGTTGGTGAGTAGTGGACTCGTGTGCGAAAACTATTTTACTAGTGAAGTTCCGTAGGATAGCTTAGCCAAGAATCAAAGCTGGCTTGCTACATTAACCCCACCACCTTCTTGAGAATAAGCATGTATACTAGGTTCTGATGTAAGACTTGCTGAGTACCTTTGTACTCATGTTTGCTTAATTACTGTTTTCAGACGACAACACCGCCCCCTCCGATGGGTTCTACGTAGACCTTGACGTCGACGAGTGACTAGCCACCCAGGTGGTGATCCTGGCCATGGAGGGCCCTATGTAGATAGACAGGCTTCGAGAAGCCTTCTTTCTTTCTAGAGTCTGTACTCAGACTAGTTGCTTCCGCATGTGCTTGTATGTTTGTATGACTTGAGTGTCGGGTCATGTGACCCCTATCTGTATGAACATGTTATGTATGGCTCCCTGGAGCCTTTAAATAAAGTACTTGAGTTGTAGAGTTTTGTTGTGATGCCATGTTGTATGTACTCATATCGGGCATATTGTGTGTATGATTGAAATGCTTGGTATGAGTGGGATCCAACAATCTAGTTGTTTATCCTTGGCAGCCTTTCTTATGGGGAAATGTAGTCTAGTGTTCCTCGAGCCATAGTAGTCCGCTACAGCCCGGTTCACCGGAGTCCTGCTAGCCTAGCACTACTTTTCAGGGCACTTGACTGGCCGGCATGTGTTTCACTTCGTTCCTATGTCTGTCCCTTCGGGGAAATGTCACGTTGTGACTTTCGGAGTCCTGCCTAGCCTGCTACAGCCCGGGTTCCCCGAAGTCCTGTTAGCCCAGTGCTACAACCCGGAATCAATTGCTGATGACCGACATGCTCGATGTGATTCATGTATGCCTGTCTCCATAGGTCTGTGCCACTTTGGGTTCATGACTAGCCATGTCGGCCCGGGTTCTCTATCATATGGATGCTAGCGACACTATCATATACGTGAGCCAAAAGGCGCAAACGGTCCCGGGCCATGGTAAGGCGACACCCGTGGGATACCGTGCGTGAGGTCGCAAAGTGATATGAGGTGTTACCGGCTAGATCGATGTGACTTGGAATCGGGGTCCTGACAGCGTTGGTATCAGAGCTAGACTGCCTGTAGGTTCGTTGAGCCAAACTGGTCGATGTCGAGTCTAGAAATGCTTTAGTTATATGTAGGGGAATTGATTGTGGGAGGGAACGTAAGGCTCTTTTACTCCTTTACCCTATGCCTCTGATCTAAGTCATTCTCTTCTCATTCAACGTGGGTTAAGGACTAGGCTCTCTCCTTCTATCAGGTTCACGTGTTACTAATCCATAGTAGCTTATAGGATTGATGCTACAAGCCCCAGTTCAGTTTCTACTATTTTAGTATGTTGCTATTTGGATCAGAATCTTGATATGATGTTGTTGAGTGGTATTGCAAACTGTTGTGGATGTCTCAAATCTTTTTCTGAGCATTTACAGCTGTTATGCCGTCCAATTTTCCCTAGAAATTCTGATGTCTTTGCATTGTGGTTGTGCTTTCAGATGGCCAACCGTGTTCAAAACCAAGTGGTTCGCCTGACTCGGTGCCTCGACGTGCCCGGTCATACTGCTATGTTAGTCCGGGTAATGATCGAGACGGGCTACCGTTGGTATCCCGAATACACCGTCGAAGAGCAGTTCCGCAACTTTAATCAAAGCCAATATCTCTGCACCGTCAGGATATTTCCTTCTTATCCTGGATCTACCGAGCCCCTTCACTGTTCCTATGGACTCGGGGTTACTGTTGAGATGGCTGTGCAGGATGCTGCCTATTCCATGATGACCATCTTGCGAGTCTGGACTGGCCTGCTTCGGAACACCGACTTCCGTTACATGCCAGCTTCACTTCCGGGAGCGCAAGGCTATCTTGAGGCTATCTATGCTGACTCCACTCAGGAGGACTCATTAACTCATACCACTGCCGAGATGCTCGAAGATAAGGACCGAGAGAATCGGGCCTTGAGGCTAGAGCTTTTCAATACCCGTGCTGATCATTGGGCCACATTGACTCGGTTTGCACCTGCGGTGCAAGCTGGATGTATGGATACAAGGGATCTGTATCCTGTGAGATCAGCTCTGCCAGACATGGTGGATTGGTGTGATGTGGGAGGCATCACCCCACCTCGTGGTCCCCGCAGGCCACCGTTTGTTGGTCCAAGACCTCATCCTAGCCCCTATGGTCCACAGGCTCCTCAGGACCGTCTGTTCCCGGATGGTCACGTTGAACTTCCAGGCTATGGAGGTGACTTCTATGAGGACTACTACGGAGCTGTCTGAGTTAGTAGTAGTACCACTAGTATTGTAGTAGTTGTATCTCCACTGTCCTGCGAGACTTGTGGAATATGACTTTGTGTGTAATCAAATCCGGAGGTGTAGACAAATACTGTATAGGAGCTTGGAATGCCTCCGATGAGATGTAACGTCTTTCATCATAGTTGTACTGTAGCCTGGGCTTGTACTAAACTATGTATGATGTGTATGACCGTTGGTATATATATGGCAATTTTATATTACCATGACATACGGATGAACATCTCTGCATTCCGCGTTATCCATTACATTCTGCACTCCTTGCTAAGTTTGAGCCATCCTTATCTAAACCGTTGTCTTGTTTTCTCCTAGGATGGTCAACACCCGCAGCAACCCTGCTGCCTCGGAGCAGGGGGAAGCCAGTGCAGCTAGAGGTGAAAATCTGCCTCACCCGCCTTCTCTGGCCGAAGTAATGCTGGAGGCGGAAAGAAACAAGCGTGAGACTAACCGCCTGCTAGAGCGGATTGAGCAGAACACTGCACGCCACCCACGAAATGACTTGGTGTCAATCAATGACTTTATCAAGCTGTACCCACCAAAGTTTAACCATTTCGTCGAACCCCTCGACGCGGATGACTGGCTTCGCAGCATGACTCACAATCTACGTTCTGCCAACGTAGCCGAAGCCGACAAGGTTACCTATGCTGCCTATCACCTCGAAGGCCCTGCTAGCCTTTGGTGGGAAAACTTCGAAGCTATGCGCCCGGTCGGCCAAGTTACTACTTGGGCTGAGTTCAGTGAGGCTTTCCGCGAGCATCACATTTCGGAAGGTCTCATGGATCGCAAGAGGGAGGAGTTCTGCAACTTCACCCAAGGAAGACTAACTGTGGATGCTTATAGTCGTGAATTTGGAAATCTGGCACGCTATGCTCCCGAAGAGGTATCTACTGACGCTAGGAAGCAAGCAAGGTTCTGCAAGGGACTTAGCCCTGAGCTTTGCCGCGATCTTCGTCTGCACGAGTGCACCTCCTTTCAGAAGTTGGTCAATAAAGCCATCAGTGCTGAGACAGGCCAGACTGATTATGACGCTTCACACAAGCACTCCCGTGACTTTGGCTCTTCATCCGGCTCTGGAGCTCAGAAGCGCCGGGTGTGGATCACAAGCACGACACTGCCACCCAGGTTCATCCCGAGGCCATCCTTTGAGGCGCCTCGTCCCAACTAGCAATTTGCACCGCCCAAGCCCTATGGTGGCCCCGCTGCTAATGCTGCTCCACGCCCCAATGTGGTGACATGCTTTAAGTGTGGAGAGTCGGGTCACTATAGCCGAGAGTGTCCCCAGAACAACAATCCCAATCAAACTGGAAAGTCCGTTGGCCGTGGTAAGCCCGCGGGAAAAACATTCTACGCCAAGCCGGCCACCACTGCACGTGGCCATGTCAACTATGTTTCAGCTGAGGAGGCTCATGAGGATCCCAACGTCGTCCTTGGTACGCTCCTTGTTAACTACCATCCGGCATCTGTTCTTTTCGATAATGGAGGATCTCATTCATTCATATCCGAGAGCTATGCTCGATTGCATAACACGGCATTCTGTGACATGCCCACTTCCATGGTAATTCAAACTCCGGGTTCCAAATGGCAAACTTCTAGAGTAAGTCATGGGAATGAAATTCTTGTCGATAGACTTGTCTTCCTTGCATCCTTGATAGCTCTCAATTCCACGGACATAAACATCATCTTGGGTATGGACTGGATGTCAGCTCATTACGCTAAGATCGATTGTGCCACTAGATCCGTTCAGCTTACTCACCCATCGGGCAAGACAGTCAATGTCTTAACTCGAGTGGCCAAGCGCCAGCTTTACTCCCTAAATGCCAACCCCCTTCCAGACCTTGAGGATGTTCCGATAGTCCGAGACTTTCCGGATGTCTTTCCAGAAGAACTGCCAGGTGTTCCACCTGACAGGGATGTCGAATTTGTGATAGACCTTGTTCCAGGAACCATGCCAATTTCTAGAAGACCCTACAAGATGGCACCCTTAGAACTAGCCGAGCTTAAGAACCAACTCGATGAGTCCTTGAAAAAGGGTTTCATTCGTCCTAGTTCCTCTCCTTGGGCTTGCCCCGTCCTCTTCGTCAAGAAGAAGGATGGAACGGATCGAATGGGTTGTGGACTACCGCCCTGTCAACCTGGTCACCATCAAGAACAAATACCCGCTTCCCAGGATTAACGATCTGTATGATCAGCTCGCTGGATCCTCAGTCTTTTACAAGATGGATTTGAGGTTGGGCTACCATCAAATCAAAATCAGAAACGGGGACATTCCCCAAACGGCCTTTGTTACTCGTTATGGCCAATACGAGTACACCGTCATGTCCTTCGGTTTAACCAATGCCCCAGCTACCTTCTCTCGGTTAATGAACCCGGTTTTCATGGAGTACTTGGATAAATTCGTCATGGTATACCTCGATAACATACTCATCTACTCCAAGAATGAAGAGGAACATGCCGAACATCTAAGGCTGGTATTGATGAAACTTCAAGAGCATCGCCTTTATGCCAAATTCTCCAAGTGTGAATTTTGGTTGCCAGAAGTGACCTATCTAGGCCATGTAATCTCTGGCAAGGGTATTGCTGTCAATCCCGAGCGAGTTCAAGCCGTCCTTGATTGGACTCCACCTGAGACGGTCAAGCAAGTTCGAAGTTTCCTTGGCTTAGCGAGCTATTGCCGCCGCTTCGTCGAGAATTTCTCCAAGGTTGCTAAACCTCTAACTGAACTCCTCAAGAAAGATAAAAAGTTCGAGTGGACTCCACAGTGCGAGTTCAGCTTTCAGGAACTGAAAAGACGCCTGACATCTGCTCCCGTACTGGTACCACCAGATTTCTCCATGGACTTTATTATCTATTGTGACGCCTCGCGACAAGGACTAGGTTGCATACTCATGCAGGATCGTCAGGTAATTGCCTATGCTTCACGGCAATTACACCCACATGAGGAAAATTATCCCACACATGATCTAGAGCTTGCAGCTGTAGTCCTTGCACTTAAAACCTGGTGACATTACCTCCTCGGTAATCGTTGCGAGATCTTCACCGATCACCAAAGTTTGAAATATATCTTCACCCAACCAGACTTGAATCTCAGGCAAAGACATTGGGTTGAGTTGATCTCGGATTATGACTTAGGAATAACTTACACCCCGGGCAAAGCCAATGTCATGGCTGATGCACTAAGCCGTAAATCCTATTGTAACAACCTGATGTTACAACAGAGTCAACCACCTCTCCATGAGGAATTCCGTAAGCTTAACCTTCACATTGTTCCTCGAGGATTCCTATCCACCCTGGTGGCGAAACCTACCCTTATGGATCAAATCATAACCGCCTAGCTGTATGATAAGGGCATATCCCGGATTAAGGAAAACATCGCTAGCGGAGTTGCTAAATGTTTCTCCATGGATGAGCGAGGTGCTGTCTTCTTCGAGAACCGTTTGGTGGTTCCCAAGAAACAACATCTGCGCCAGTTGATCCTTAAGGAAGCTCATGAATCCCCTCTCACCATTCATCCCGGTAGTACTAAAATGTATCAAGACCTACACCAGAGGTTTTGGTGGACTAGGATGAAGAGAGAAATCGCTCAATACATTGCTAATTGCGACGTTTGTCGTCGTGTTAAAGCAGAGCATCAACGGCCTGCTGGCACTCTTCAACCTTTGGCTATTCCTGAATGGAAATGGGATAAAATCAGTATGGATTTCATCACTGGGTTTCCCAGGACCAAGAGAGGGAATAATGCCATCTTTGTCGTGATCGACCGTCTTTCCAAAGTAGGCCACTTTCTACCTGTTCGTGAGAGTATCACCGCTAGCCAGCTAGCCGATTTATACATCTCCCGAATAGTGTCTCTTCATGGTGTTCCATTGGAAATTAACTCAGACCGTGGGAGTCTCTTCACCTCTCGATTTTGGGAAAGTTTCCAAAATGCTATGGGAACTCGTCTCTCTTTTAGTAATGCCTTCCATCCTCAATCAAGTGGTCAAGTAGAGCGAGTCAATCAAATTTTGGAAGATATGCTCCGAGCTTCTGTCATCTCGTTTGCAATGAGTTGGGAGAAATGCCTTCCATTCGCGGAGTTTGCTTATAACAATAGTTATCAAGCCAGCTTGGGCAAGGCTCCTTTCAAAGTTCTCTATGGACGAAAATGTCGAATGCCTCTTAACTGGTCAGAAACCGGGGAAAGACAACTCTTTGGCCCGGATATGATTCAGGAAGCAGAAGAGCAGGTTCGCGTTATTCGTGAGAAAATGAAAACAGCCCAATCTCGTCAAAAGAGTCAATATGATCGTAAACATAAGCCTATGACTTATGAAGTCGACGAGAAGGCTTACCTCCGGGTTACTCCATTAAAGGGAACCCATCGTTTCGGTATCAAAGGCAAATTGGCCCCTCGTTACATTGGACCCTTTCGCATTCTTGCCAAACGAGGAGAAGTTGCCTACCAATTGGAACTACCTCCGCATCTTTCCAGAGTTCACGATGTCTTCCACGTTTCACAACTCAGGCGTTGCTTCGCGGATCCTATCCGTGGAGTGGACCACGAAACGCTTGATCTACAAGATAACCTCTCCTATCGGGAATATCCTGTTCGTATCCTTGATCAGGCCGAGTGTACCACTCGATGTTAGAATATCAAGTTTCTCAAGGTTCAATGGTCACACCATTCCGAGAAAGAAGCCACTTGGGAAAGGGAGGATCGTCTTCGACTTGAGTACCCCACCTTCTTCCCGGAGGATCCTAAATCTCGGGACGAGATTCTTTTGAGTGGGGGTGAGTTGTCACACCCTAGCTAGTTCAAGCATTAGAGTGTGCATCATGTTTAAATTTCTCTTAAATTTGAAATGGGGAAAGTAGAAACCCCCAACACCCCCTGGAAACAACTAGGGTTTACTAAAATTATTTTCAATGAACCTGAAATGCCCTTCTAAAAAGTTCACCCTCCTTGTCTTGGGTTAAAACCTCTGGCAAAATTGGTGCACAATTTTCTAGGTCAACAGAAGGTCATTGAATTAAATCATAAGTATTTGAATTTGGACATTTAAATGCTATAAAATAATTTAAATGCTCAAATAATCCTGGAAATAAATGTTTGCTGTTGGAAATAATCTAAACAGAGCCCACAATTATTTTCAGGATTTTTGGAAACGTTTTAGTATTTTATTTAAAGCCCAACAGTTGAAGTTAATTAGAAAAACAGAAACAAATAAGAGAGAGAGAGAGAGAGGGAAGCCCACCCGGGCCTTACCTGTGCTGGCCTAGCCACCTGGCTCAGCCCAGCCTACTGGCTCTGCCAGTCGTCGTACTCCTCGTGCCAGAAGGACACGGAGCGCGTGGCCGGCGCCCGCGGCCACACGCCGGCCACCTCGTGCTTCCGCCGACGCCTGGAGACGCCTAGGGGTGCCACGCGACCCCCACGTCCCCCTCTCATCCTCGCTCACTCTCCCCTCGTCTCCCTCACCCTCTCCCGCACCATGGCCGACGAGCTTGTCACCGTCTCACCGCCGTAGTCGCGCTCTCCGTCACCCCCTCGCCTCTCTGACCTGTCCAGAAGCTCCGCCGCGACGCCCTCGCCCTCCCCACCGAGCCATGCATCGCCGGAGGCCCTGCATCGCTGCCATCGGATCATCTTCAACCTCGGTACCTGCCAGACGCTGTTCATCGATTTGCCTCGCTCCGGTCGCCCCCGAGCCCGCTGAGCTGCTCATCGACCTCCCTGTGAGCTCCGCCGCCTTTCCCCTCTTCTTTCCCACGCGTTTGCACCCTCTAGGCCATAGTTCCACCATGGCCGAAGCTCGTCTCCGCTCGAGCCCGTCGCTGGCGTCGCTCCGACGACCATTTGGTCCTCCCGTGTTATGCAATGTGCTTGCCACATCGCGTAGTGCCTCGCTAGCGCTTCAGTTTCCGTGTTTGCACGCCGCAGCCCACTCCCCGCACATGCCCGAACTCCGGCCGCCGCCTTGGAGCTCGCCGTCGTCGTCTCCGGCCACCGTAGGCCCGGCCTCCACCACCACTAGATGCGCGACTGCAAGAGCTCTCCAGTGAGCCCAAGAACGGCCTCGCCCGTGCCCTGTGGGTGTTTTCCGAGCTGCGCCACCGTCTCGGGCCTCACCGGCGTCGTGTCGCCGGCGAGTTTGACCCAGTTTGACTCCTGGGTGGGCCCAGGTAGACCCCCTCTGAGTCTATGACAGGTGGGGCCGGTCTGCTAACTAATTTAGGATTAGTTTTAATTAATTTTAATTAAATCAGTCACTGACATGTGGGCTCAGGCCCCACTGACAGCTAATTAGTGTTAATCTAATCCTGTTAATTAGCTGAGAGGCTGACAGAAGGGGCCCACCAGTCAGGTTTGACCTGGGCTGGTGCCTTTGACCTGCTGAGGTCAGCATGACGCAATGCTGATGCAGTAATGCATTTTCTGGATTTATTTTTATTCAGGAATTTCCAGAAAATAGTTAAAACTTCTTAAAATCATAGAAAATCAACCATAGCTCCAAATGCAAAGATTTATATATGAAAAATGATCAGAAAAATTCAATCTATCCATCTGTAATGGTTTCATGCATGAAAAAACAAGTTTACCTTGCTGTTTAAGCAGAATAAGGAAATGCACTATTAAGGCCATGTTTAATGAGCTACTATTTGAATCTTTGATTCAAATGAGTTCATTCCTTTCTGTTATAGCTTGCATTAGGACAAGACACATTCGTATTGCCATGTCATAGCATGGATCATATTGTTGCATATCGTCATGTGTTGATTGTGTTCCGATGTGTTCTTTGTGGTAGGTTCTGCCTCCGAGGATATTCACGAGTATCCAACTGAAGGGCAGTATCCCACTACCACTCCATCAGGCAAGCAACCATTGATCATTCCGATAAAAACCCATGTTCTCGCTTCTACTCTTGTTTACTGCATTAAGACAACGCGATTCAAACTGCTGTGCGCTACGGTAGTTGAACCCTTATCCTCTGCATGACCTGTCATTGCCACAGTAACTAGATGAAACCCACTAGCATGTGTAGGAGTTGATTGAGCCATGTATGTGATTCCTACCTTGCTATGCCTGCTATGCTTAGAGTTGTGTCAGTTCTGGTTCATCTGGGTGATGGGCCAGAGTGAAATGCTTATGCCGGTAATGTGAAGGATGTGTTGATCATGTTTTGGTAAAGGTATCGATGAGAGGCCATGTAGGAGTACATGGTGGGTTGTTTCATTGAGGCCGTCCCTAAGAACTGAGATCTGTATGTGTGATTTAAGATTCAGCTACTACCATGCATTGGGATCCTTAATTGACCCTCTCGGCTTCTTAACCACCCTAGCACTCTGTCCAGGAGTTGCAAATAGTTTCTGGTGTTTGTAGGTTATGTGTTGGCGGCCGTGCGTAGCGCTGACCCTAGGGGTGGGCTATGTTGCGATAGATACACCATGGCACGGTGTACCGAGTCACCCGTTTGGTGTCTCGGGATCCCTGTTCACATTGTTCGGGGCCGTATGTGGAAACCTCGGCCAGACTCCCTGCGGATGGAACCTGGATAGGCAATAAACTTGGAATAGAGACTTAAGTGTTTAGGTAGGCCGTGGCCGACACCCTCGCTGGGCTTCCGCTTGAAGGTTGCCGAGTACATGTCGTGTAAACGGCGGTAAGTGGTGAAAGCATGTATGAAGAAGTACACCCCTGCAGGGTATAAAACTATTTGAATAGCCGCGTCCGCGGTAAAGGACTACTTGGTTGCCTATACAGTTCATAGACAAGTTAATGGGTACTAATAAAAGACTCAAGATAAGTGTGAGTACCGAGGATGGCCCTCTCGTAGGATGACGAGGGAGGATCCCCGGTGGAGTATTGTGTTGGTGAGTAGTGGACTCGTGTGTGAAAACTATTTTACTGGTGAAGTTCCGTAGGATAGCTTAGCCAAGAGTTAAAGATGGCTTGCTGCATTAACCCCACCACCTTCTTGAGCATAAGCATGTATAGTAGGTTCTGATGTAAGACTTGCTGAGTACCTTTGTACTCATGTTTGCTTAATTACTGTTTTCAGACGACAACACCGCCCCCTCCGATGGGTTCTACGTAGACCTTGACGTCGACGAGTGACTAGCCACCCAGGTGGTGATCCTGGCCATGGAGGGCCCTATGTAGATAGACAGGCTTCGAAAAGCCTTCTTTCTTTCTAGAGTCTGTACTCAGACTAGTTGCTTCCGCATGTGCTTGTATGTTTGTATGACTTGAGTGTCGGGTCATGTGACCCCTATCTGTATGAACATGTTATGTATGGCTCCCTGGAGCCTTTAAATAAAGTACTTGAGTTGTAGAGTTTTGTTGTGATGCCATGTTGTATGTACTCATATCGGGCATATTGTGTGTATGATTGAAATGCTTGGTATGAGTGGGATCCGACAATCTTGTTGTTTATCCTTGGCAGCCTTTCTTATGAGGAAATGTAGTCTAGTGTTCATCGAGCCATAGTAGTCCGCTACAGCCCGGTTCACCGGAGTCCTGCTAGCCTAGCACTACTGGTCAGGGCACTTGACTGGCCGGCATGTGTTTCACTTCGTTCCTATGTCTGCCCCTTCGGGGAAATGTCATGCTGTGACTCCCGGAGTCCTGCCTAGCCTGCTACAGCCCGGGTTCCCCGGAGTCCTGTTAGCCCAGTGCTACAGCCCGGAATCAATTGCTGATGACCGACATGCTCGATGTGATTCATGTATGCCTGTCTCCATAGGTCTGTGCCGCTTTGGGTTCAGGACTAGCCATGTCGGCCCGGGTTCTCTGTCATATGGATGCTAGCGACACTATCATATACGTGAGCCAAAAGGTGCAAACGGTCCCAGGCCATGGTAAGGCGACACCCGTGGGATACCGTGCATGAGGTCACAAAGTGATATGAGGTGTTACCAGCTAGATCGATGTGACTTGGAACCGGGGTCCTGACAGCCGAATTGCTAGGCGAGCTCTAAACGTGCCAGGCGATCCTGTTGCAGTTTACTCTAGACTCGATTGAAGGTGTCTAGGGGCTGTATCGCCGAATTACTGGTTTGCCTTAAAAGGCTGCTTTGTGCTTCTGTTGCAAGGGCCGCAGTGTGCTCTTCCGTGCGCAGCGAGCGTTCGGTGTTTCCATTCACTGTTATGACCCCCCTAGGTACTGGCATCTTGAGCTTGAGGTATGCGTAATGCGGTACTTCATTGAATTTTGCAAATGCAGTTCGTCCAAGCAGTGCGTGATAGCCACTGCGAAACGGGACGATGTCGAAGATTAACTCCTCGCTTCGGAAGTTGTTCGGGGATCCGAAGACTACTTCCAGTGTGATTGAGCACGTGCAATGGGCCTATACACCTGGGATGACGCCCTTGAAGGTGGTTTTGGTGGGTTTGATCCTCGAGGGATCTACACCCATTTTTCGCACTGTATCCTGATAGAGCAGGTTCAGGCTACTGCCGCCGTCCATAAGGACTCGAGTGAGGTGAAATCCGTCGATGATGGGGTCTAGGACCAGTGCGGCGGATCCGCCATGACGGATACTAGTGGGGTGGTCCCTGCGATCAAGGGTGATCAGACAAGCGGACCATGGGTTGAACTTTGGGGCGACAGGCTCCATCGCATAGACGTCCCTTAGTGCATGCTTTGGTTCCCTCTTGGGAATGTGGGTTCCGTATATCATGTTCACCGTCTTCACTTGTGGGGGGAACCCCTTCTGTCCTCCTTTGTTCGGCGACCGGGGCTCCTCCTCGTCATCACTATGCAGCCCCTTGTCCTTGTTTTCGGCATTTAACTTGTCGGCCTGCTTCAACACCCAGCATTCTCTATTGGTGTGGTTGGCTGGCTTGTCGGGGGTGCCATGGATTTCACACGAGCGATCCAGTATGCGATCCAAACTGGACGGAGCCGGAGTACTTCTTTTGAATGGCTTTTTCCGCTAACCAGATCTAGAGCCTCTGAATCCGGCATTGACTGCCGTATCCTCGGTGTTATCGCCGTTATTGCGACGCTTTGGTCTGTTACGACGTGGTGTATCGTTGGCATCTTTGGTATCCGAAGTGCCCGGATTCCTTGATGTGTTGTTGCTGCGAGCCAGCCAGCTATCCTAGCCCACGCAAAAGCGGGTCATGAGTGTCGTGAGGGCTGCCATAGACTTTGGCTTCTCTTGGCCGAGGTGGCGGGCAAGCCACTCGTCACAGATGTTGTGCTTGAATGCCGCTAGGGCCTCTGCGTCTGGACAGTCGACAATTTGTTTTTTCTTAGTCATGAACCGCGTCCAGAATTGTCTGGCCGATTCCCCTGGCTGCTGAGTTATATGGCTCAAGTCATCAGCATCCGGTGGTCGCACATAAGTGCCCTGGAAATTGTCAAGGAATGCGTCTTCCAAGTCCTCCCAACTGCCGACGGAGTCTGCTGGCAAGCTATTCAGCCAATGCCGAGCTGGTCCTTTGAGTTTTAGTGGGAGGTACTTGATGGCATGTAGATCATCACCGCGAGCCATTTGGATGTGAAGGAGGAAATCCTCAATCCATACAGCAGGATCTGTTGTGCCACCATATGATTCGATATTTACGGGTTTAAAACCCTCCGGAAATTCGTGATCAATAACTTCATCACTGAAGCATAGGGGGTGTGCTAGGCTATATCACGACGCAATTCATATGA
Source organism: Triticum aestivum (assembly GCF_018294505.1). NCBI lineage: Eukaryota > Viridiplantae > Streptophyta > Magnoliopsida > Poales > Poaceae > Triticum > Triticum aestivum. The sequence goes on along the minus strand of NC_057800.1, from coordinate 560,545,427 downwards.
GTCTTGTCTGCTGTATTCGGCCCAGCCGGATTTACCTTTGGTGTATCCGGTGCGACGATCATCGTACCGTGTTGTCGCACGCGCCCGTGACCCATATATTGACCTTCCGAGTTTTGCCTTACTGTCCAATACGTCTCGCAGGTCCTGTGTGTTGCCCCAGGCCTTGGTACTTTTGGTTGAGTGGCGGCGGGGTGCAGGCTGAATTTCAGGCTGAAATGCCTCTTTGGCTCGGCCATGCGGTGGCCGGTCAGCCACATCATACACTGGTGATGGAGGTTTCAATGCTTCCTTCTCGAGGTGAGGTAGCAACTTGCGTTTTGGGTAACTCTTGGAGGGGCGCTCGAGTTCGTATTCCTCGGCCGCAAGGACCTCGGTCCATCTGTCTGCTAGCAAGTCTTGGTCAGCTTGAAGCTGTTGTTGCTTTTTCTTCAGGCTATTTGCTGTGGCCATAAGCCGGCGCTTGAAGCGCTCCTGCTCAACGGGATCCTCAGGCACGATAAATTCTTCGTCGTCGAGGCTCACCTCGTCTTTGGAGAGAGGCATGTAATTGTCCTCCTCTGATTCTCCATCTGCTGCCTGCTCTGGAGGGCTAGCTTGTTCATCCTCTGGCTCTACATCGTGCTGGAGGGGATTGTGGTTGTCTTCGATACTATCCGGAGTGTTATTATCTCATGTGCCGATATCACTACTTTTGCTATGGCGGGACTTAGAGCGGCGCCGCTGACGTCGGCGCTTGGGTTGCTTCTTGGAGGGGTCATCCTCCGCTGTCTCGTTGCCATTGCCTTCTTTGGGGGTGTACACCATGTATATATCATATGATGAGGTAGCGGTCTAGCGCCCTGTGGGCGGTGGTTCCTGCTCGTCTCCTGCATCGTCATCCATACCGTCAATGTCTTCGGAGTCGAAGTCGAGCATGTTGGTTAAATCCTCGACAGTGGCTACTAAGTGGGTGGTGGATCGGGAGTGAATTTCTTCGTCGTCCGCATCCCATTCTAGCTAGACATAGTTCGACCAAGGTTCTCCTGACAGGGAGAGAGACCTTAATGAATTTAGCACATCGCCGAAAGGCGAGTGCTGAAAGATATCCGCAGAGGTGAACTCCATGATCGGCGCCCAGTCGGATTCGACGGGTAGGGATGTAAGCGGCTCGGAGTCCATTGCCGGAGATGAATCCAATGGTTTGGCGACACGGCTCTCGTAAGGGGTGAAGTTAGTATCCGGCTCTATCGCCACTGAGAGTGCGTCCTCCATGGCGGGGTCTATCCCTTCGTCCTCGGATGGCGCAATCTGATCCGGATTGAAGGCCGGAGTGGTTGCAGATGCGATCTCCCGAACACTGTCCGATGGCAGAGTTACATCATGCTCGTCGTGACTATGCGGTGCACCTGACATGGGCTTGAATCCGTCAAAGATCAAGTCTCCGCGGATGTCGGCAGTGTAGTTTAGGTTTTCGAACCTAACCTTATGGCCATGGGCGTAGCTTTCGATCTGCTCCAGATGGCCAAGCGAATTGGCCCACAGTGCGAAGCCGCCTAATATAAAGATCTATCCAGGGAGAAAAACCTCACCCTGGACCGCATCGTTACCGATGATCGAAGGATCCATCAAGCCTTATGGTGACGGCACAGTGGAACTCTCAATGAAAGCACCAATGTCAGTGTCAAAACCGGCGGATCTCGGGTAGGGGGTCCCGAACTGTGCATCTAAGGCGGATGGTAACATGAGGCAGGGGACACGATGTTTACCCAGGTTCGGGCCCTCTTGATGGAGGTAATACCCTACATGCTGCTTGATTGTTCTTGATGATATGAGTATTACAAGAGTTGATCTACCACGAGATCGTAGAGGCTAAACCCTAGAAGCTAGCCTATGGTATGATTGTATCTTGTCCTACGGACTAAACCCTCTGGTTTATATAGACACCGGAGGGGGCTAGGATTACACAGAGTCGGTTACAAGGGAGGAGATCTACATATCCGTATTGCCAAGCTTGCCTTCCACGCCAAGGAAAGTCCCATCCGGACACGGGACGAAGTCTTCAATCTTGTATCTTCATAGTCCAACAGTCCGACCAAAGGATATAGTCTGGCTATCCGGAGACCCCCTAATCCATGACTCCCTCAGAGACCTTCGGGTCCATCGTTATTAGCTAGATGGCTTCTTCTCTCTCGTTGCATCTCAATGCAAAGTTCTCCTCGATCTTCTTGGAGATCTATTCGATGTAATCTTCTTTTGCGGTGTGTTTGTCGAGCTCCGATGAATTGTGGGTTTATGATCAAGTTTATCTATGACCAATATTTGAATCTCCTCTGAATTCTTTTATGTATGATTGGTTTATCTTTGCAAGTCTCTTCAAATTATCAGTTTGGTTTGGCCTACTAGATTGATCTTTCTTGTAATGGGAAAAGTGCTTAGCTTTGGGTTCAATCTTGCGGTGTCCTTTCCCAGTGACAGCAGGGGCAGCAAGGCACGTATTGTATTGTTGCCATCGAGGATGAAAAGATGGGTTTTATATCATATTGCATGAGTTTATCCATCTACATCATGTCATCTTACTTAAAGCATTACTCTGTTCTTATGAACTTAATACTCTAGATGCATGCTGGATAGCGGTCGATGTGTGGAGTAACAGTAGTAGATGCAGAATCATTTTGGTCTACTTGTCACGGACGTGATGCCTATAAACATGATCATACCTAGATATTCTCATAATTATTCGCTTTTCTATCAATTGCTCGACAGTAATTCGTTTACCCACCGTAATACTTATGCTCTTGAGAGAAGCCACTAGTGAAACCTATGGCCCCCGAGTCTATCTTCCATCATATTAATCTTCAAATACTTAGCTATTTCTATTCCTATTTATTTTACTTTGCATCTTTATTTCTCTTTATCATAAAAATACCAAAAATATTATCTTATCATATCTATCAGATCTCACTCTCGTAAGTGACCGTGAAGGGATTGACAAACCCTTTATCGCGTTGGTTGCGAGGTTCTTATTTGTTTGTGTAGGTGCGTGGGACTCGACCGTGATCTCCTACTGGATTGATACCTTGGTTCTCAAAAACCGAGGGAAATACTTACGCTACTTTACTGCATCACCCTTTCCTCTTCAAGGGAAAACCAACGCAGTGCTCAAGAGGTAGCAACCACGCAAATATCCTCTGTTCTTGTTTCGAGCTGTTTTTCTGACAGATCTAGATCACCATGACGTCTCCAAGTGCCCCAAGGGTAAGTTCTTCGAGAAGGTCATCAACCCCTACCTCGCGGAAGTGCTGCAACATCCTCAAACCATTGAGATGCATGAGGGGTTGCTGCACATCCGCGATGTTGAGGGACCAAGGAGGACCGGAAGCGTGGAGACAAGGCTCGAGGCAATGGAGCAACAAGTTTTCAAGTGTCAGGAGATGATGGAGCGTGGACTCGACTCCAATCACATAATGATCACGAAGTTCACCAACAACCACAAGATGAATGCCAAGGACATTGGGGAGGCCAACTTCAACCTTCATGAGAAAATCGAGCACCTCCAAGCCCAGATCTATGATCTGCAAAATCAAAACTGTGAGTATGAATATATATTCAAGAGGATGAGTTTGGCTGCAGATTTGAGGATCCCGGAGACTCGATCATCCTACTATGATGGTGAGCCTATGCCTTGGAAGAGGGACGACAAGCCTACATCATCAACAACTCCCTCTCCTTCACCAGCAAAAGAGATATAATCACATGGGTATGGGCTCTCCCCTTGGCAACTGCCAAGCTTGGGGAAGTGCCGCAGTATCGTATCATCATCACACTTTTATCTTTACCATTTTTCTCAGTTCGATCCTTTTGATAATATCTTGATCTAGTAGAATAAAGTTTTAGTATGATCTAGTTGTGAGTTTTGCTTTATGATCTTCCTATGTAATCGAGTGCGTGAGCTATATATAATAAAGATTAGTGTTGAGTCAAGGGTTTGATTATTTTGCTATGATCTTGAGGGAATATAATAAAAGAGAAGAAATAAAAAGAAATAAAGAGATCATATGGATCTTATGGAGAGTAGTGACTTCACATATACAGAGTATGATGAATAAAAGTTGTTGAGAGTTGACAAACATAGTTTTGGTCATTGTTGCAATTAATAGGAAGTAATAAAGAAAGAGAGGTTTTCACATATAAATATACTATTTTGGACATCTTTTATGATTGTGAGCACTCATTAAAGTATGATATGCTAAAGAGTTGATGTTGGACAAGGAAGACAACATAATGGGTTATGTTTTCTTACATCTGAGATAAATTATATTGTCATGGAACATCCAACATGTTGAGCTTGCCTTTCCCTCTCTTGCTAGACAATTTCTTTGCACCAAGTAGAGATACTACCTGTGCTTCCAAATATCCCTAAACCCAGTTTTGCCATGAGAGTCCACTATATCTACCTATGGATTGAGTAAGATCCTTCAAGTAAGTTGTCATCGTTGCGAGCAATAAGAATTGCTCCCTAAATATGTATGACTTATTAGTGTGGACAAAATAAGCTTTATACGATCTTGTGATGTGGAAGAAATAAAAGCGACAGACTGCATAATAAAGGTCCATATCACAAGTGGCAATATAAAGTGACGTTCTTTTGCATTAAGATTTCATGCATCCAACCATAAAAGCACATGACAACCTCTGCTTCCCTCTGCGAAGGGCCAATCTTTTATTCTTGTCTTATACTTCATGCAAAGAGTCATGGTGATATTCACCTTTCCTATTTACATTTTATCCTTTGGCAAGCATAATGTGTTGGAAAGATCCTGATATATATAGCTAATTGGATGTGAGTTTTCATGAACTATTATTGTTGACATTACCCTTGAGGTAAAAAGTTGGGAGGCAAAACTATAAGCCCCTATCTTTCTCTGTGTCCGATTAATACTTCATACCCATAAATATTGGGTGAGTGTTAGCAATTGTGAAAGACTAAATGATAGTTGAGTATGTGGACTTGCTGAAAAGCACTTATATTGACTCTTTCCTATGTTATGATAAATTGCAATTGCATCAATGACTGAGATTAGAGTTTGTTGGTTCTCAATGAAGTTTATGATTCATACTTGAAATTGTGATTGAATTGTTACTTTAGCATAAAATATCATATGATAATATATATATGTTGCTGTTCTAAGAATGATCATGATGCCCTCATGTCCGTATTTTATTTTTATCGACATCTCTATCTCTGAACATGTGGACATATTTTTCGATTTCGGCTTTCGCTTGAGGACAAGCGAGGTCTAAGCTTGGGGGAGTTGATACGTCCATTTTGCATCATGCTTTTATATCGATATTTATTGCATTATGGGATGTTATTACACATTATGTCACAATACTTATGCCCATTCTCTCTTATTTTACAAGGTTTACATGAAGAGGGAGAATGCCGACAGCTGGAATTCTGGGCTGGAAAAGGAGCAAATATTAGAGACTTATTCTGCACAGCTCCAAAAGTCGTGAAACTTCACGGAAGTCATTTTTGGAATTAATAAAAAATACTGAGTGAAGAAAGTACTAGAGGGGGCCCACACCCTGGCCACGAGGGTGGGGGGCGCGCCCTACCCCCTGGGCGCGCCCCCTGCCTCGTGGGCCCCCTGGTGGCCCTCTGATGCCCATCTTTGGCTATATGGAGTCTTTCGTCGAGGAAAAAACCATGAGAAAGCTTTTGGGAAGAAACTCCACCGCCACGAGGCGGAACCTTGGCGGAACCAATCTAGGGCTCCAGCTGAGCTGTTCTGCCGGGGAAACTTCCCTCCGGGAGGGGGAAATCATCACCATCATCATCACCAATGATCCTCTCATCGGGAGGGGGTCAATCTCCATCAACATCTTCACCAGCACCATCTCATCTCAAACCCTAGTTCATCTCTTGTATCCAATCTTTGTATCCAAACCTCAGATTGGTACCTGTGGGTTGCTAGTAGTGTTGATTACTCCTTGTAGTTTATGCTAGTTGGTTTACTTGGTGGAAGATCATATGTTCTGATCCATTATGCATATTAATACCCCTCTGATTATGAACATGAATATGCTTTGTGAGTAGTTATGTTTGTTCCCGAGGACATGGGAGAAGTCTTGCTATAAGTAGTCATGTGAATTTGGCATTCGTTCGATATTTTGATGAGATGTATGTTGTCATCCCTCTAGTGGTGTCATGTGAACGTCGACTACATGACACTTCACCATTGTTTGGGCCTAGAGGGAGGCATTGGGAAGTAATGAGTAGATGATGGGTTGCTAGAGTGACAGAAGCTTAAACCCTAGTTTATGCGTTGCTTCATAAGGGGCTGATTTGGATCCATATGTTTCATGCCATGGTTAGGTTTACCTTAATACTTCTGTTGTAGTTGTGGATGCTTGCAATGGGGGTTAATCATAAGTGGGATGCTTGTCCAAGTAAGGACAGTACCCAAGCACCGGTCCACCCACATATCAAATTATCAAAGTACCAAACGCGAATCATATGAACATGATGAAAACTAGCTTGATGATAATTCCCATGTGTCCTCGAGAGTGCTTTCCTTCATATAAGAGTTTGTCCAGGCTTGTCCTTTGATACAAAAAGGATTGGGCCATCTTGCTGCACCTTATTTACTTTTATTACTTGCTACTCGTTACAAATTAGCTTATCACAAAACTATCTATTACCGATAATTTCAGTGCTTGCAGAGAATACCTTACTAAAAACTGCTTATCATTTCCTTCTGCTGCTCATTGGGTACGACACTCTTACTTATCGAAAAGGCTACCATAGATCCCCTACACTTGTGGGTCATCATGTCGCTCCGTCAGTCGGGGCATGTGGGACAGGAAAGGAGGAGGAGGGTGTGGATGGGGTGCGGATTACCTGACCATATCGGCGAGCCCGCACAACAAGAAGAAGGGGCGGCGGCGAGGAGGCCGCGCTGCAGGAAGAAGGGTCGCCGGCGAGGCGGTGGCGCTGCAAGAAGAAGGGTTGCCGGCGAGCAGGCGGTGCTACAAGAAGAAGGGTAGCCGACGAGGAGGCGGCGCTGCAAGAAGAAGGGTTGCCGACGAGAAGGCTGAGCTGCCCGTAAGCAGCAGTGACAGCTTGAACTTGGAAAGCAAGGATGAATAGTGGAAATGTGGCTTTTGGTAGGAGGAAGGGGGCGGGGAGATAGATATTTCCGCGGTGGAAAAAAATTCGCTCGGTACCGCGAGAAACTAGCGCGCAAGTGTGGTTCAAGCGGGGGCGGTGGACTGTAGAGGACTGATGTCTACTACACAACCTTCTTCTTGTGGACGTTGTTGGGCCTCCAAGTGCAAAGGTTTGTAGGACCATAGCAAATTTCCCTCAAGTGGATGACCTAAGTTTTATCAATCCGTGGGAGGCGTAGGATGAAGATGGTCTCTCTCAAACAACCCTGCAACCAAATAACAAAGAGTCTCTTGTGTCCCCAACACACCCAATACAATGGTAAATTGTATAGGTGCACTAGTTCGGCGAAGAGATGGTGATGCAAGTGCAATATGGATGATAGATATAGGTTTTTGTAATATGAAAATATAAAAACAGCAAGGTAGCAAGTGGTAAAAGTAAGCACAAACGGTATTGCAATGCTAGGAAACAAGGCCTAGGGTTCATACTTTCACTAGTGCAAGTTCTCTCAATAATAATAACATAATTGGATCATATAACTATCCCTCAACATGCAACAAAGAGTCACTCCAAAGTAACTAATAGCGGAGAACAAATGAAGAGATTATTATAGGGTACGAAACCACCTCAAAGTTATCCTTTCTGATCGATCTATTCAAGAGTATGTAGTAAAATAACACGAAGCTATTCTTTCTATTCAATCTATCCTAGAGATCGTACTAGAATAACACCTTAAGACACAAATCAACCAAAACCCTAATGTCACCTAGATACTCCAATGTCACCTCAAGTATCCGTGGGTATGATTATATGATATGCATCACACAATATCAGATTCATCTATTCAACCAACACAAAGAACTTCAAAGAGTGCCCCAAAGTTTCTACCGGAGAGTCAAGACGAAAACGTGTGCCAACCCCTATGCATAAGTTCACGAGGTCATGGAACTCACGACTTGATCACCAAAACATACATCAAGTGGATCACGTGATATCCCATTGTCACCACAGATAAGCACATGCAAGACATACATCACGTGTTCTCAAATCCTTAAATACTCAATCCGATAAGATAACTTCAAAGGGAAAACTCAATCCATTACAAGAGAGTAGAGGGGGAGAAACATCATAAGATCCAACTATAATAGCAAATCTCGTGGTACATCAAGATCGTGCCGAATCAAGAACACGAGAGAGAGAGGTCAAACACATAGCTACTGGTACATACCCTCAGCCCCGATGGTGAACTACTCCCTCCTCGTCATGGAGAGCACCGGGATGATGAAGATAGCCACCGGAGAGGGATCCCCCTTCCGGCAGGGTGCCGGAACGGGTCTAGATTGGTTTTCGGTGGCTACAGAGGCTTGCGGCGGCGGAACTCCCGATCTAGGTTATGTTCTGGAGGTTTCAATATATATAAGAGGTTTTGGCGTCGAGAACAAGTCAGGGGGGTCTCCGGGCTGTCCACGAGGAAGGGAGGCCCAGGGGGTGGGCGCGCCCCCCAACCTCGTGGGCAGCCCGGGACTCTTCTGGCCCAACTCTTGTACTCCATGGCCTTCTTCTGGTCCAAAAATAAGTTCTGTGAAGTTTCATGTCAATTGGACTTCGTTTGATTTTCCTTTTCTGTAAAACTTAAAAACAAGGAAAAACAGAAACTGGCACTAGGCTCTAGGTTAATAGGTTAGTCCCATAAATCATATAAAATAGCATATAAAACATCCAAGGTTGATAATATAATAGCATGGAACAATAAAAAATTATAGATACGTTGGAGACGTATCAAGCATCCCCAAGCTTAATTACTGCTCGTCCTCGAGTAGGTAAATGATAAAAATAGAATTTTTGATGTGGAATGCTACCTAACATATTTATCCATGTTATTCTCTTTATTGTGGCAAGAATATTCAGACCCATAATATTCAAGACAAAAGTTTAATATTGACATAAAAATAATAATACTTCAAGCATACTAACTAAGCAATTATGTCTTCTCAAAATAACCTGGCCAAAGAAAGTTCATCCCTACAAAATCATATAGTTTGGTCATGCTCCATTTTCGTCACACAAGAATGCTCTCATCATGCACAACCCCAATGACAAGCCAATCAATTGTTTCATACTTTAGTAATCTCAAACTTTTTTCAACTTTCACGCAATACATCAGCGTGAGCCATGGACATAGCACTATGGGTGGAATAGAATATAATGATGGGATTATGTGGAGAAGATAAAAAAAAGACAAAGTCTCACATTGATGCGGCTAATAAACGGGCTATGGAGATGCCCATCAATTGATGTCAATGCGAGGAGTAGGGATTGCCATGCAACGGATGCACTAGAGGTATAAATGTATGACAACTCAACAAAAAGAAACTAAGTGGGTGTGCATCCAACTTGATTGCTCATGAAGACCTAGGGCATTTGAGGAAGCCCATTGTTGGAATATACAAGCCAAGTTCTATAATGAAAAATTCCAACTTAGTATATGAAAGTGACAAAACAAGAGACTCTCTATCATGAAGATCATGGTGCTACTTTGAAGCACAAGTGTGGAAAAAGGATAGTAGCATTGTCCCTTCTTATTATATATATATATATATATATTTGGCCTTTCTTTTTTTATTTGGCATTTCTCCTTTTTTTTGGGACAATGCTCTATTAATGATGATCATCACACTTCTATTTATTTACAACTCAATGATTACAACTCGATACTAGAAGAAAATATGACTCTATATGAATGCCTCCAGCGATGTACCGGGAAGGGCAATGAATCAAGAGTGACATGTATGATAAATTATGCATGGTGGATTTGCCACAAATACGATGTCAACTGCATGATCATGCAAAGCAATATGACAATGATGAAGTGTGTCATAAAGGAAACGATGGAAAGTTGCATGGCAATATATCTCGAAATGGCTATGGAAATGCCATAACAGGTAGGTATGGTGGCTGTTTTGAGGAAGATATAAGGAGGATTATGTGTGACAGAGCGTATCATATCACGGGGTTTGGATGCACCGGCGAAGTTTGCACCAACTCTCAAGGTGAGAAAGGGCAATGCACGGTACCGAAGAGGCTAGCAATGATGGAAGGGTGAGAGTGCGTATAATCCATGGACTCAACATTAGTCATAAAGAACTCATATACTTATTGCAAAAATCTACAAGTCATCAAAAACCAAGCATGACGCGCATGCTCCTAGGGGGATAGATTGGTAGGAAAAGACCATCTCTCGTCCCCGACCGCCACTCATAAGGAAGACAATCATAGAACACCTCATGTTTCAAATTTGTTACACAACGGTTACCATACGTGCATGCTACGACACTTGCAAAACTCAAGACAAGTATTTCTCAAATTCACAATTACTCAACTAGCACGACTCTAATATCACGATCTTCGTATCTCAAAACAATCATCAAGTATCAAACTTCTCATAGTATTCAATGCACTATATATGAAAGTTTTTATTATATCCCTCTTGGATGCCCATCATATTAGGACTAAATTCATAACCAAAGAAAACTACCATGCTGTTTAGAGACTCTCAAAATAATATAATTGAAACATGAGAGTTCATCTATTTCTATATAATAAAACCACCACCGTGCTCTAAAAAGATATAAGTGAAGCACTAGAGTAAACGACAAACTACTCTGAAAAATATAAGTGAAGCTCAATGATTAGTCGAATAATTATGCAACTATGTGAAGACTCTCTAACATTTAAGACTTTCATATCTTGGTATTTTATTCAAACATCAAGCAAAACAAAATAAAATAAATTGACGCTCCAAGCAAAACACATATCATGTGGTGAATACAAATATAGCTCCAAGTAAAGTTACCGATGAACAAAGACGAAAGAGGGGATGCCATCCGGGGCATCCCCAAGCTTAGGCACTTGGTTGTACTTCAATATTACCTTGGGGTGCCTTGGGAATCCCCAAGCTTAGGCTCTTTCCACTCCTTATTCCATGGTCCATCGAATCTTTACCCAAAACTTGAAAACCTCACAACACAAAACTCAACAGAAAACTCGTAAGCTCCATTAGTATAAGAAAATAAAACCACCACTTATGTACTGTTGTGAACTCATTCTAAATTAATATTGGTGTAATATCTACTGTATTACAACTTCTCTATGGTTCATACCCTCCGATACTACTCATAGATCCATCAAAATAAGCAAATAACACAATGAAAACAGAATCTGTCAAAAACAGAACAGTCTGTAGAAATCTGTAGCTTTTGAATACTTATGTCACTCCAAAAATTATTAAATAAATTGGTGGACGTGAGGAATTTGTCTATTAATAATCTTCAAAAAGAATCAACCTAATCGCACTCTCCAGTAAAAAATGGCAGCCAATCTCGTGAGTGCAAAAGTTTCTGTTTTTTACAGCAAGATCTCAAAGACTTCACCCAAGTCTTCCCAAAGGTTCTACTTGGCACAAACACTAATTAAAACATAAAACCACATATAAACAGAGGCTAGATGAATTATTTATTACTAAACAGGAACAAAATCAAGTAACAAAAGTAAAAATTGGGTTGCCTCCCAACAAGCGCTAACGTTTAACGCCCTAGCTAGGCATGATGATTTCAATGATGCTCACATAAAAGATAAGAATTGAAACATAAAGAGAGCATCATGAAGAAAATTATTAGCACATTTAAGTCTAACCCACTTCCTATGCATAGGGATTTTGTGAACAAACAACTTATGGGAACAATAATCAACTAGCATAGGAAGGCAAAACAAGCATAGCTTCAAGATTTTCAACATGTAGAGAGGAAACTTGATATTATTGCAATTCCTACAAGCATATATTCCTCCCTCATAATAATTTTCAGTATCATCATGAATGAATTAAACAATATAACCATCACATAAAGCATTCTTTTCATGATCTACAAGCATAGAATTTTTATTACTCTCCACATAAGCAAAATTCTTCTCATTCGGAATAGTGGGAGTATCATAGGAAACTCGAATACTATAAATTGTTTCCACATTAAAAGAGTAATGTTCAGAAAAAGGGTAATCATAATCATGACAAGTTTTATAAATATAATCATCACTACTTTTCATAGCATAAGTGTCATCACATTAATCATCATAAGTAGCAACTTTGTTCTCATCATAATCAATTGAAACCTCTTCCAAGATAGTGGAATCATTACTAAATAAAGTCATGACCTCTCCAAATCCACTTTTATAATTATCACAATAAGATTCAACATCCTCCAAAATAGTGGGATCATTACTTTCTAAAGTTGACACTCTTCCGAACCCACTTTCATCAATATAATCATTATAAATAGGAGGCATGCTATCATCATAGTAAATTTGCTCATCAAAACATGGTAAACTAAAAATACTAGTCAACAACCCATGCATTCGCACGGTCTAGTTAATTAATATTGCATTTGAATGTATATTGAGGTAGTTGGACGTACCAACCTTAATTAATAAAGTGGCACCTAAAAATAGTTTACGTTAAGATAACATAATAAAAGCCCATTATAAGTATGAGGAAGGAAGATTGCTTTTTTTATCTCATCTCTGTAGCATGTAAAGTTGACACACTTAGCAAATCTTATGTTTTCCTTAGTGATAAATGATTGCTTCCTTTGTAAATTTAATCTAGGAAAAGCAATAAAAAGAACATTGTCAGTTACTTCGTATGTTTGCATTGCCTCTTCATATATCCTTCATATAAATTGGGTTAGGAAAACGTTTGGTAAACAAAGAACACACCATATTCACGTGAGATATGTAGCTAAGAAACCATACAAAAAATAAGTTGAAAATAAACAAAGAACACAGTTTATCCCATCTGGAATTCCAAGAATGCTACAACCTCTAGAAAGCTTTTGTTGAACATCATACAAAGATCCTTACATATAATGATTTGTATTAGATGCACTTGAACCACATATTTGCATATATGTAGAATTTAAATTTGGGACGTAGATAGTATACATGTACAACAGCGATGATGGACTTACGTGAAAATGTACTTCATAGTTTAATTACAGAGCACGTCACGCTATTGTTAAATTTTTTTTTAAAAATGGCCCGGGATGGTCGCTCCAGATTTTCCTCTTGTATAAGTCACCATACTTTGCTTAGTTATAAGCAGGACTTTAAATGGTTTGGTCATTGTTATCATGATTTTTACAGCAGAACATAATACAAATCCAAATTAAAACAATTGAATAATGGGAGGGCATTGGACTTGTACGTCTACTGATAGTCATATGCATGCATTTTTGAAAGACCATCTCAAATACGAGAAATTATTCAGTCTACTATTCATCTACTGCTGTGAGAATGAAGAATTACTAAAACACGGAATACTTATTTGCTCATTTAAAATTAATTACAAACTCATACCTTATCGAGCATCAATCCTCACCGTGTGTAATCATCCTTGGTCATGACATACTGCAAGAAACAACCTTGTGTCCGCCATCACCCATGCATGCTGAATATGGAGGATAAAAATTAAGGAGATACTCGAAATATGTGGATTTATAGCACATATGGCCACATCAATATGATTAGCATCGTCCAATGTAAAACTGCTAATTACGTGTCTGTTGTGAACTTGTGATTAAGTATGTACAGTTGCACACATGGGCTTTGAGTCTTTACCCGTGTACGCATAACGCCACTGCAGGCGTTGATTGTTCGACACTGGTGACTCGGGCGAATGTCCAAACCTAGATCATCGGTTGACTTCTTGTGCACAACCCACATGAATATAAACTGAAAAGAGAGAATGTGAACAAATTTAATATTTTATATATAAAGGACGTGAGATTTAATTACCACCAGGGTTACTTACATCAATATGGAAAAAGAAAAAAACAGAAGCTTCCATGAGAAGCACCAGATTATATGGAGAGCGGCCGGAGAAAAATGGATCAAATCTTTTAAGTCATAGTGCAACACACCACTGATTCGTTTTTCCTCATGACAGACACATTGCCTATGTTGGAGACACCAATTCATATGTTATGGGGGATGGGTCGGCAGACGGATAGAGAAAGAACGATTTAGCAGCGTAGTCATTCTCTCACCATCAGCCTTCCATTGCCATCATTGTTTGTTTTGCCTTATTCTGGTTGGTATCCATGTAGCCATTGTTGCCGCCATAGCCAGTACGAATGGCTTCCTCCTCGTTGACCAAATTTCTCTCTCTTGGCGGTTCTCTTTCTAGCCACAGTTTTCTCCTCGAGCTGGTGCTGTAATCATGGCTATACTCCATTGTTTTCTCATCTCGAATCGGTGGTGATACTTCCCAACAATATCTCTCCCTATCCGTTTCTGCATTTTCAGTTCAAGGGAAAATTGGATAAAGCAATCTAAAACATTGATAGAACCTTTTTGAAAAGAAAGGTAAGACAATATAAGTTTCCACCAAAATTTTCTGCTTATTTTAGTTCTTTCACATTTCAAATCATGAACAAACACTGTCTAGCATTGCATATGCAAAGCAACACAATTGACTTCTTGCTTTCTTACAGGCTTCGGTTACTTCTTGCCTTCTTCTACCATGTTTGTATGGTAACCCCTTCTATTAATTTAAAATTGGGGACATATTTGTATTGGGATGGCAGGGCAAGACACAAGGGTTGTGGTTACAAATCAAACCCATTTTAGATGTATTACAAACTCATTTTATTTATAATAGTTTTTGCATGCACTATATATCTGTACTTACATAATCTGGGACTGCAAAGATGAAAAAGAAATTGTGCAATGAATCTGGGAAGTAACTATTAAAACCCGTGGATTTTAAGACTCCAAAGAAAATGACATGGACTGAAAGTTCTTCTGAACATAGAAGGCAATATATCTAACATCAGGTTTGAGGACGGATTGTAATCACCTAGTTCAAACCTGCATGATTGATAGCATTGAGTGTATTTGGTTTTTTCAAGAAGAAAAAAGTTGCCTGCTTCATCTGGAGATACATATATATGGGTGTAAGTAAAGGATGTTGAGAACAAACCAAGCAGGAGCAGATGATGAATCTACCTCTGGCCAGTTGTCCTCACCAACACTTCACCTTTTGTAAGCCAACTTCCCAAGGGAAATAAGGTAAGTGAAAGAACTTGAAGAATGTGAAAGAGAACCATGCTCCCAGCCAACCACAACCATGATCTGGAAACATTGACAATAAATCCCTCTTCTCAAGCGAAAATCAACTCTGGTACTTCTTTGCTTCAGACCATAAGAAATTTGATCTCTATAAATTGCCAGCAAGCCAATCAAGGCATTAATTCCTTGCTACCATTAGGCCATGGATCTTGCTCGAAGCTGCAGGTGCACCAACAACCAAGTCCCCATCGTACTGCTTCAAGACTTTTCTCATAGGGATCAACAGAAAAGATTCGAACCCAATAAATTCCCAAGCAAGCAAATCAAGGCCTTAATTCCTTGCTAGCATTAAGCCATCTTGCTCCTAGCTGCAGCTGCGCACTGAGTCCCCGTCGTACCGCTTCAAGACTTCTTCTCTCATGGGGTTCAACCAGATCGCTCCCTTGTAGGAACCTGGGCAAGAAGAACATGATCAGTAGGGGAATCCTCAAAACAAAGGGGTAACGCCGGGCAGCCGGAGAGCGGCCGACCTAGCCGATATCGGATAACTCTTTCATGGAGAGGTGCAGGGGGCGGCTTCGATCATCAAATTGATGGCCTTTAGGAAGAGGCAGACGTATACCTTTTTTTCCTTCTCTTTTCCTAAATAACTGAGATCTGTTAACTGCCAACAGAGGGAGAGGCTTTGGAGACATATGTGTGGTGGAGAGCGATGTATGTAATGCAAGTGGTGGAGAACGATGTATGTAATGCAAGACAATATTTTGTTTTCTTTAGGGTTAAACGTGGATCCTTTGTTGGGCCCATTTATCTGATTATTTTTGAGAGACTTTTTTATGGAGTCTCTTTTTTTTCACGCACAAATTTGTATGGAGTCTTTAATCAGATCTACACCATAATAACTCGGTCCCACCAGATGAACGGCTCTAATTTTCTAATTAACGTGGGAATTATTAGGGAGTCTGTAATTAGTATAGGTATAGATCATCTTCATTAATCATAGCATCCCCAAGCTTGGGACAAACATTAATTGCAGCAAATACATTCTCAAACATGTCATTCTCATCAAACATAGCATCCCCAAGCTTGGGCCTTTTCATATCATAAGCATAATCATTCTCATCATTAATAGTATGGATAGCACCAATAGTATAGCAATTATCGTCATCACAATGAGTAATAGGAGCAACATCATTTGGGGGGGATACATTTTTACCTTTGCTTCTACGTCTTTTCTTTTTCTTCTTCGCATCGTGTGTGGGTTCAATCCTCCTTTTGGAGCTCCTTATTAATTAGATTGGTTGAATAGAAGGCTCCTCCTCGTTACCTGATTCATAATAAGAAATAATAGGAGGATATTGGGAAGTATCTTCCCTTTCATTAGTATTCTCTTCATCTTCTATTTGTTTTCTTGTCTTTATGTAATTGGCAATATAAGGATTTTCAATGCAATTTACTGCACAATACATATAAATTTCCTCTAGATCAAAATCAAGAACACTATGGAGGGCAAATTCTGGAATATCCTTAATTATACATTTCACTTCTTCATAACCCAGAAGCAAACTAAGTTCATTATGATGCGCAAGGGAAATCAAGTCACCACAATTTTTGGACACGATTTGATCATGAAACAATTTCATTGGATATTTAAATGACCATGTTCATTGCAAAGTTCACAAGGATGGCTAAGAAAATTTAAATTTTCAGCACAAACATCTAGCCTTTCTTGCAACCATTTAGTTTCTAAATACTTATGCCTCTTGCAAAATCTATCTTCCCTATTTGGTGTGTACTTGCAAACTCTATGCACTACACAAAAATTGACATGCTTATAAGAGACATTTTCATCATGACTAGTGCAATCATTATTAGTATCATGGATATTCAAAGAATTCATACTAACAACATTGCAATCATGCTCATCATCCAAAGATTTAGTGCCAAACATTTTAATGCATTCCTCTTCTAGCATTTTGGCACAATTATCGGAATCCTTATTTGACAGATATTAAAAAGATCAAGCATATGAGGTACCCTCAATTCCATTTTTTGTAATTTTCTTTTATAGACTAAACTAGTGAAAACAAGAAACAAAAAGATTCGATTGCAAGATCTGAAGATATACCTTCAAGCACTAACCTCCCCGGCAACGGCGCCAGAAAAGAGCTTGATGTCTACTACACAACCTTCTTCTTGTAGACGTTGTTGGTGTTGGAAATATGCCCTAGAGGCAATAATAAAAGTATTATTATTATATTTCCTTGTTCATGATAATTGTCTTTTATACATGCTATAACTGTATTATCCGGAAATCGTAATACACGTGTGAATACATAGACCACAATATGTCCCTAGTGAGCCTCTAGTTGACTAGCTCGTTGTGATCAACAGATAGTCATGGTTTCCTGGCTATGGACATTGGATGTCGTTGATAATGGGATCACATCATTAGGAGAATGATGTGATGGACAAGACCCAATCCTAAGCCTAGCACAAGATCATGTAGTTCGTATGCTAAAGCTTTTCTAATGTCAAGTATCATTTCCTTAGACCATGAGATTGTGCAACTCCCGGATACCGTAGGAATGCTTTGGGTGTGCCAAACGTCACAACGTAACTGGGTGGCTATAAACGTACACTACGGGTATCTATGAAAGTGTCTGTTGAGTTGGCACGAATCGAGATTGGGATTTTGTCACTCCGTGTAAACGGAGAGGTATCTCTGGGCCCACTCGGTAGGACATCATCATAATGTGCACGATGTGACCAAGGGGTTGATCACGGGATGATGTGTTACGGAACGAGTAAAGAGACTTGCCGGTAACGAGATTGAACAAGGTATCGGTATACCGACGATCGAATCTCGGGCAAGTACCATACCGCTAGACAAAGGGAATTGTATACGGGATCGATTGAGTCCTTGACATCGTGGTTCATCCGATGAGATCATCGTGGAACATGTGGGAGCCAACATGGGTATCCAGATCCCGCTGTTGGTTATTGACCGGAGAACATCTCGGTCATGACTAAATGTCTCCCGAACCCGTAGGGTCTACACACTTAAGGTTCGATGATGCTAGGGTTATAAAGGAAGCTTGTATGTGGTTACCGAATGTTGTTCGGAGTCCCGTATGAGATCCCGGACGTCACGAGGAGTTCCGGAATGGTCCGGAGGTAAAGATTTATATATAGGAAGTCCTGTTTCGGCCATCGGGACAAGTTTCGGGGTCATCGGTATTGTACCGGGACCACCGGAAGGGTCCCGGGGGCCCACCGGGTGGGGCCACCTTCCCCGGGGGGCCACATGGGCTGTAGGGGGTGCGCCTTGGCCTACATGGGCCAAGGGCACCAGCCCCTAGAGGTCCATGCGCCAAGATATAGGAAAAAGGGGAGAGTCCTAAAAGGGGAAGGCACCTCCGAGGTGCCTTGGGGAGGATGGACTCCTCCCCCCCCTCTTAGCCGCACCCCTTCCTTGGAGGAAGGGGCAAGGCTGCGCCTCCCCCCTCTCCCCTGCCCCTATATATAGTGGAGGGGAGGGAGGGCATCCATACCTGAGCCCCTGGCGCCTCCCTCCCTCCCGTGACACCTCCTCCTCTCCCGTAGGTGCTTGGCGAAGCCCTGCAGGATTGCCACGCTCCTCCGTCACCACCACGCCGTTGTGCTGCTGCTGGATGGAGTCTTCCTCAACCTCTCCCTCTCTCCTTGCTGGATCAAGGCGTGGGAGACATCGTCGAGCTGTACGTGTGTTGAACGCGGAGGTGTTGTCCGTTCGGCACTAGATCATCTGTGATTTGAATCACGAAGAGTACGACTCCATCAACCCCGTTCACTTGAACGCTTCCGCTTAGCGATCTACAAGGGTATGTAGATGCACTCTCCTTCCCCTCGTTGCTAGTCTCTCCATAGATAGATCTTGGTGACACGTAGGAAAATTTTGAATTTCTGCTACGTTCCCCAACAATGGTATCAGAGCTAGGGATCTATTGCGTAGATTCTTTGCACGAGTAGAACACAAAGTAGTTGTGGGCGTCGATATTGTTCAATATGCTTGCCGTTACTAGTCTTATCTTGATTCGGCGGCATCGTGGGATGAAGCGGCCCGGACCAACCTTACACGTACGCTTACGTGAGACCGGTTCCACCGACAAACATGCACTAGTTGCATAAGGTGGCTGGCGGGTGTCTGTCTCTCCCACTTTAGTCGGATCGGATTTGATGAAAAGGGTCCTTATGAAGGGTAAATATCAATTGGCATATCACGTTGTGGTTCATGCGTAGGTAAGAAACGTTCTTGCTAGAAACCCATAGCAGCCACGTAAAACATGCAAACAACAATTAGAGGATGTCTAACTTGTTTTTGCAGGGTATGCTATGTGATGTGATATGGCCAAAAAGGATGTGATGAATGATATATGTGATGTATGAGATTGATCATGTTCTTGTAATAGGAATCACGACTTGCATGTCGATGAGTATGACAACCGGCAGGAGCCATAGGAGTTGTCTTTATTTATTTGTGACCTGCGTGTCAACTTAAACGTCATGTAATTACTTTACTTTATTGCTAACCGTTAGCCATAGTAGTAGAAGTAATAGTTGGCGAGCCAACTTCATGAAGACACGATGATGGAGATCATGGTGTCATGCCGGTGACGATGATGATCATGGAGCCCCGAAGATGGAGATCAAAAGGAGCAAAGTGATGATGGCCATATCATGTCACTATTTGATTGCATGTGATGTTTATCATGTTTATACATCTTATTTGCTTAGAACGACGGTAGTAAATAAGATGATCCCTTACAACAATTTCAAGAAGTGTTCTCCCCTAACTGTGCACCGTTGCGACAGTTCGTGTTTCGAAGCACCACGTGATGATCGGGTGTTAGATTCTAACGTTCACATACAACGGGTGTAAGACAGATTTACACACGCGAAACACTTAGGGTTAACTTGACGAGCCTAGCATGTACAGACATGGCCTCGGAACACGGAGACCGAAAGGTCGAACATGAGTCGTATAGAAGATACGATCAACATGAAGATGTTCACCGATGATGACTAGTCCCTCTCACATGATGATCGGACACAGCCTAGTTTGACTCGGATCATGTAATCACTTA
This sequence comes from Triticum aestivum, assembly GCF_018294505.1. Taxonomy (NCBI): domain Eukaryota; kingdom Viridiplantae; phylum Streptophyta; class Magnoliopsida; order Poales; family Poaceae; genus Triticum; species Triticum aestivum. The sequence goes on along the minus strand of NC_057800.1, from coordinate 560,525,027 downwards.
GATGACTAGAGGGATGTCAATCTGAGTGGGAGTTCATAAGATGAACTTAATTATCCTGAACATAGTCAAAGTGTTTTTGCAAATTATGTCGTAGCTCACGCTATAGTTCTACTGTTTAGATATGTTCCTAGAGAAAAATTAGTTGAAAGTTGATAGTAGCAATTATGCGGACCAGGTCCGTAAACTGAGGATTGTCCTCATTGCTTCATAGAAGGCTTATGTCCTTAATGCACCGCTCAGTGTGCTGAACCTCGAACGTTGTCTGTGGTTGTTGCGAACATCTGACATACACGTTTTGATAACTACGTGATAGTTCAGTTAAACGGTTTAGAGTTGAGGAACCAAAGACGTTTTTGAAACATCGCGAAACATATGAGATGTTTTGAGGGCTGAAATTGGGATTTCAGGCTCGTGCCCATGTCAAGAGGTATAAGACCTCCGATGACTTTCTTAACCTGCAAACTAAGGAGAAAAGCTCAATTGTTGAGCTTGTGCTCAGATTGTCTGAGTACAACAATCATTTGAATCGAGTGGGAGTTGATCTTCCAGATAAGACAGTGATGGTTCTCCAAAGTCATTGCCACCAAGCTGTTAGAGCTTCGTGATGAACTATAACATATCAGGGATAGATATGATGATCCTTGAGGTATTCGCGATGTTTGACACCGCGAAAGTAGAAATCAAGAAGGAGCATCAATTGTTGATGGTTGGTGAAACCACTAGTTTCAAGAAGGGCAAGGGCAAGAAGGGATACTTCATGAAACGGCAAATCAGCTGCTGCTCTAGTGAAGAAACCCAAGGTAAAACCCAAACCCGAGACTAAGTGCTTCTGTAATAAGGGGAACAACCACTAGAGCAGAATTACCCTAGATACTTGGTAGATAAGAAGGCTGGCAAGGTTGATAGAAGTATATTGGATATACATTGTGTTAATGTGTACTTTGCTAGTACTCCTAGTAGCACCAGGGTATTAGATACCGGTTCGGTTGCTAAGTGTTAGTAACTCGAAACAAAAGGCTACGGAATAAACGGAGACTAGCTAAAGGTGAGCTGACGATATGTGTTGGAAGTGTTTCCAAGTTTGATGTGATCTAACATCGCACGCTCCCTCTACCATCAAGATTAATATTAAACCTGAATAAGTGCTCTTGCACCTAAAGGAATGGTTTATTGAATTTTGATCGTAGGGATACACATTTTCATGCCAGAAGATATAAGATAGTAATGATAGTACCACTTACTTGTGGCGCTGCCATGTAAGTCATAATGGTATAAAACGCATGAAGAAGCTCCATATTGATGGATCTTTGGGCTCACTCGTTTTTGAAAAGTTTGAGACATGCGAACCATGTCTATTGGTGTATATGCATGAAGAAACTCCATGCAAATGGACCGTTTTGACTCACTTGATTTTGAATCACTTGGGACATGCAAATCATACCACATGGGCAAGATGACTGAAAAGCCTCGTTTTAGTAAGATGGAACAAGATAGCAACTTATTGGAAGTAACACATTTTGATGTGTGCAGTCCAATGAGTGCTGAGGCATGCAGTGAATATCGTTATGTTCTTACTTCACAGATGATTCAAGTAGATGTTGAGAATATTTACTTGATGAAACACAAGTCTGAATTATTGAATGGTTCAAATAATTTCAGAGTGAAGTAGAAGATCATTGTGACAAGAGGATAAAATGTCTATGATATGATCATAGAGATGAATATCTGAGTTACGAGTTTTGGCACACAATTAAGACATTGTGGAAATTGTTTCGCAATTAATACCGCCTGGAACACCATAGTGTGATGGTGTGTCCGAACATCATAGTTGCACCCTATTGGATATGGTGCGTACCATGATGTCTCTTATCGAATTACCACTATCGTTCATGGGTTAGGCATTAGAGACAACCACATTCACTTTAAATAGGGCACCACGTAATTCCGTTGAGATGACACCGTATGAATTATGGTTTAGAGAAACCTAAGTTGTCATTTCTTAAAGTTTGGGGCTGCGACGCTTATGTGAAAAAGTTTCAGGCTGATAAGCTCGAACCCAAAGCGGATAAATGCATCTTCATAGGACACCCAAAACAGTTGGGTATACCTCCTGTTTCAGATCCAAAAGCAATATGGATTGTTTCTTGAATCGGGTCCTTTTTCGAGGAAAGGTTTCTCTCGAAAAGTTGAGTGGGAGGATGGTGGAGACTTGATGAGGTTATTGAACCGTCACTTCAACAAGTGTGTAGCAGGGCACAGGAAGTTGTTCCTGTGACACCTACACCAATTGAAGTGGAAGATTATGATAGTGATCATGAAGTTTCGGATCAAGTCACTACCGAACCTCGTAGGGTGACAAGGATACGTACTACTTCAGAGTGGTACAGTAATCCTGTCTTGAAGGTCATGTTGCTAGACAACAATGAACCTACGAGCTATGGAGAAGAGATGGTGGGCCCAAATTCCGACAAATGGTTAGAAACCATAAAATCCGAGATAGGATCCATGTATGAAAACAAAGTGTAGACTTTGGCAGAACAACTCGATGGTCGTAAGGCTGTTGAGTGCAGATGGATTTTGAAAGGAAGACAGACAATGATGGTAAGTGTCACCATTAAGAAAGCTCGACTTGTCGTTAAGATGTTTTTCGACAAGTTCAAGGAGTTGACTACGATGAGACTTTCTCACTCGTAGTGATGCTAAGAGTCTGTTGGAATTATATTAGCAATTACTGCATTATTTATGAAATCTTGCAGATAGGATGTCAAAACATTGTTTCCTCGACGATTCTTGAGGAAAGGTTGTATGTGATACAACCGGAAGGTTTTGTCTATCTTGAAATATGCTAATAAGTATGCAAAGCTCCAGCAATCCTTCTGAGGACTGGAGTGAGCATCTCGGAGTTGGAATGTATGCTTTGATGATGATCAAAGATTTTGGGTGTATACAAAGTTTATGAGAAACTTGTATTTCCAAAGAAGTGAGTGGGAGCACTATAGAATTTCTGATGAGTATATGTTGTTGACATATTAATGATCAGAAATGACGTAGAATTTCTGGAAAGCATAAAGGGTTATTTGGAAAGTATTTTTCAATGGAAAAGCCTGGATTAAGCTGCTTGAGCATTAAGCATCAAGATCTATAAGGATAGATTAAAACGCTTAATGGTACTTTCAAATGAGCACATACCTTGACATGATCTTGAAGGTGTTCAAGATGGATCAGTCAAAGAAGGAGTTCTTGCCTGAGTTGTAAGGTATGAAGTTAAGACTTAAAGCTCGACCATGGCAGAATAGAGAGAAAGGACTAAGGTCGTCCCCTATGCTTAAGACGTAGGCTCTTCAGTATGCTATGCTGTGTACCGCACCTGAAGTGTGCCTTTCCATGAGTCAGTCAAGGGGTACAAGAGTGATCCATGAATGGATCACAGGACAGCGGTCAAAGTTATCCTTAGTAACTAGTGGACTAAGGAATTTTCTCGATTATGGAGGTGGTAAAAGAGTTCGTCGTAAAGGGTTATGTCGATGCAAGCTTGACACCTATCCGGATAGCTCTGAGTAGAGAGACCGGATACATATAATGGAGCAATAATTTAGAATAGCTCCAAGTAGAACAGTTATTTGGAATAGCTCCAAATAGAGCGTGGTAGCTGCATCTAGGAGATGAAATAGAGATTTGTAAAGCACACACGGATCTGAAAGGTTCAGACCCGTTGACTAAAACCTCTCTCACAAGCAACATGATCAAACATAAAACTCATTGAGTGTTAATCACATAGTGATGTGAACTAGACTACTGACTCTAGTAAACTCTTGGGTATTAGTCACATGGCGATGTGACCTGTGAATGTTAATCACATGGCGATGTGAACTAGATTATTGACTCTAGTGCAAGTGGGAGACTGTTGGAAATATGCCATAGAGGCAATAATAAAAGTATTATTATTATATTTCCTTGTTCATGATAATTGTCTTTTATTCATGCTATAACTGTATTATCCGGAAATCGTAATACACGTGTGAATACATAGACCACAATATGTCCCTAGTGAGCCTCTAGTTGACTAGCTCGTTGTGATCAACAGATAGTCATGGTTTCCTGGCTATGGACATTGGATGTCGTTGATAACGGGATCACATCATTAGGAGAATGATGTGATGGACAAGACCCAATCCTAAGCCTAGCACAAGATCATGTAGTTCGTATGCTAAAGCTTTTCTAATGTCAAGTATCATTTCCTTAGACCATGAGATTGTGCAACTCCCGGATACCGTAGGAATGCTTTGGGTGTGCCAAACGTCACAATGTAACTGGGTGGCTATAAAGGTACACTACGGGTATCTCTGAAAGTGTCTGTTGGGTTGGCACGAATCGAGATTGGGATTTTGTCACTCCGTGTAAACGGAGAGGTATCTCTGGGCCCACTCGGTAGGACATCATCATAATGTGCACGATGTGACCAAGGGGTTGATCACGGGATGATGTGTTACGGAACGAGTAAAGAGACTTGCCGGTAACGAGATTGAACAAGGTATCGGTATACCGACGATCGAATCTCGGGCAAGTACCATACCGCTAGACAAAGGGAATTGTATACGGGATCGATTGAGTCCTTGACATCGTGGTTCATCCGATGAGATCATCATGGAACATGTGGGAGCCAACATGGGTATCCAGATCCCGCTGTTGGTTATTGACCGGAGAACATCTCGGTCATGACTACATGTCTCCCGAACCCGTAGGGTCTACACACTTAAGGTTCGATGATGCTAGGGTTATAAAGGAAGCTTGTATGTGGTTACCGAATGTTGTTCGGAGTCCCGGATGAGATCCCGGACATCACGAGGAGTTCCGGAATGGTCCGGAGGTAAAGATTTATATATAGGAAGTCCTGTTTCGGCCATCGGGACAAGTTTCGGGGTCATCGGTATTGTACCGGGACCACCGGAAGGGTCCCGGGGGCCCACCGGGTGGGGCCGCCTGCCCCGGGGGGCCACATGGGCTGTAGGGGGTGCGCCTTGGCCTACATGGGCCAAGGGCACCAGCCCCTAGAGGCCCATGCGCCAAGATATAGGAAAAAGGGGAGAGTCCTAAAAGGGGAAGGCACCTCCGAGGTGCCTTGGGGAGGATGGACTCCTCCCCCCCCTCTTAGCCGCACCCCTTCCTTGGAGGAAGGGGCAAGGCTGCGCCTCCCCCCTCTCCCCTGCCCCTATATATAGTGGAGGGGAGGGAGGGCATCCATACCTGAGCCCCTGGCGCCTCCCTCCCTCCCGTGACACCTCCTCCTCTCCCGTAGGTGCTTGGCGAAGCCCTGCAGGATTGCCACGCTCCTCCATCACCACCACGCCGTTGTGCTGCTGCTGGATGGAGTCTTCCTCAACCTCTCCCTCTCTCCTTGCTGGATCAAGGCGTGGGAGACATCGTCGAGCTGTACGTGTGTTGAACGCGGAGGTGATGTCCGTTCGGCACTAGATCATCGGTGATTTGAATCACGAAGAGTACGACTCCATCTACCCCGTTCACTTGAACGCTTCCGCTTAGCGATCTACAAGGGTATGTAGATGCACTCTCCTTCCCCTCGTTGCTAGTCTCTCCATAGATAGATCTTGGTGACACGTAGGAAAATTTTGAATTTCTGCTACGTTCCCCAACAGTTGGGCCTCCAAGTGTAGAGGTTTGTAGGACATTAGAAAATTTCCCTCAAGTGGATGACCTAAGGTTTATCAATCCGTGGGAGGCGTAGGATGAAGATGGTCTCTCTGAAACAACCTTGCAACCAAATAACAAAGAGTCTCTTGTGTCCCCAACACACCCAATACAATGGTAAATTATATAGGTGCACTAGTTCGACAAAGAGATGGTGATACAAGTGCAATATGGATGATAGATATAGGTTTTTGTAATCCGAAAATATAAAACAACAAGGTAGCAAGTGGCAAAAGTAAGCACAAACGGTATTGCAATGCTAGGAAACAAGGCCTAGGGTTCATACTTTCACTAGTGCAAGTTCTCTCAACAATAATAACATGATTGGATCATATAACTATCCCTCAACATGCAACAAAGAGTCACACCAATGTAACTAATAGCGGAGAACAAACGAAGAGATTATTGTAGGGTACCAAACCACCTCAAAGTTATCCTTTCTGATTGATCTATTCAAGAGTCCATAGTAAAATAACACGAAGCTATTCCTTCCGTTCAATCTATCCTAGAGTTCGTACTAGAATAACACCTTAAGACACAAATCAACCAAAACCCTAATGTCACCTAGATACTCCAATGTCACCTCAAGTATCCGTGGGTATGATTATATGATATGCATCATGATACGTCCATTTTGCATGATGCTTTTATATCAATATTTATTTCATTATGGGCTGTTATTACACATTATGTCACAATACTTATGCCTATTATCTCTTATTTTACAAGGTTTACATAAAGAGGGAGAATGCCGGCAACTGGGATTCTGGGCTGGAAAAGGAGCAAATATTAGAGACCTATTATGCACAACTCCAAAAGTCCTGAAACTTCACGGAAGATGTTTTCCAAATATATAAAAAATATTGAGAGCAAGAACTTCACCAGGGGGGCCACACCCTGCCCACGAGGGTAGGGGCACGCCCTACCCCCTGGGCGTGCCCCCTACCTCGTGGGCCCCCTGGTGGCCCTCCGGTGGCCATCTTATGCTATATGGAGTCTTTCAATGGGAACAAAATCAAAATCCATCTTCTCGGACGAAACTCCGCCGCCACGAGGCGGAACCTTGGCGGAACCAATCTAGGGCTCTGACGGAGCTGTTCTACCGGGGAAACTTCCCTCCCGGAGGGGGAAATCATCGCCATCGTCATCACCAACGCTCCTCTCATCGGGAGAGGGCAATCTCCATCAACATCTTCATCAGCACCACCTCATCTTAAAACCCTAGTTCATCTCTTGTATCCAATTCTTGTCTCCAAGTCCGGGATTGGTGCTAGTAGGTTTCTAGTACTATTAATTACTCCTTGTAGTTGATGCTAGTTGGTTTAATTGGTGGAAGATCATATGTTCAGATCCTATATGCATATTAATACCCCTCTGATTATGAACATGTTTATGCTTTGTGAATAGTTACTTTTGTTCCCGAGGACATGGGAGAAGTCTTGCTATTAGTAGTCATGTGAATTTGGTATTCGTTCGATATTTTGATGAGATGTATGTTGTCTCTCCTCTAGTGGTGTTATGTGAACATCGACTACATGACACTTTACCATTACTTGGGCCTAGAGGAAGGCATTGGGAAGTAATAAGTAGATGATGGGTTGCTAGAGTGACAAAAGCTTAAACCCTAGTTTATGCCTTGCTTCGTAAGGGGCTGATTTGGATCCATATGTTTCATGCTATGGTTAGGTTTACCTTAATACTTTTGTTGTAGTTGCGGATGCTTGCAATAGAGGTTAATCATAAGTGGGATGCTTGTCCAAGTAAGGGCAGCACCCAAGCACCGGTCCACCCACATACCAAATTATCAAAGTACCGAATGCGAATCATATGAACATGATGAAAACTAGCTTGACGATATTCCCATGTGTCCTCGGGGGCGCTTTACATCTTATAAGAGTTTGTCCAGGCTTGTCCTTTGCTACAAAAAGGATTGGGCCACCTTGCTGCACCTTATTTACTTTTGTTACTTGTTGCTCGTTACAAATTAACTTATCACAAAACTACCTGTTACCACTTATTTCAGTACTTGTAGAGAATACCTTGCTGGAAACCGCTTATCATTTCCTTCTGCTCCTCGTTGGGTTCGACACTCTTACTTATCAAACGGACTACGATAGATCCCCTATACTTGTGGGTCATCAAGACTCTTTTCTGGCGCCGTTTCCGGGGAGTGAAGTGCCTTTGGTAGGTGGAATTTGGTAAGGAAAAATTTATATAGTGTGCTGAAATTTACTGTCACTTGTTACCATGGAAGGTAATCCTCTGAGGGGCTTGTTCGGGGTATCTTCACCCCGACCAGTAGAGCAAAGAGTTGCTCCTCAACCTACTGAACCTACTGAAAATGAAAATTAAAATGAAAATGCTTGCTTTGAAGTTCCTTCGGGTATGATAGAAAAACTGCTAGCTAATCCTTTTTTAGGAGATGGAACAAAACATCCTGATGAACATCTGATATATGTGGATGAAGTTTGTGGATTATTTAAGCTTGCAGGTGTACCCGGAGATGTTGTTAAGAAGAAGGGCTTCCCTTTATCTTTGAGGGGAGATGCATCGACATGGTATAGGCTATGTGATGATATGTGGTCTTGGAATTACAAACGATTGAAATTGGAATTTCATCAGAAGTTTTATCCTATGCATCTTGCTCATCGTGATCGCAATTACATATATAATTTTTCGCCTCGCGAAGGAGAAAGCATGGCTCAATCTTGGGGGAGGCTTAAATCAATGTTATATTCATGCCCCAATCATGAGCTCTCAAGAGAAATGATTATTCAAAATTTTTATGCTCGGCTTTCTGGTAACAATCGCACCATGCTTGATACTTCTTGTGCTGGCTCTTTTATGATGAAGACTATTGAATTCAAATGGGATTTGTTGGGAAGAATTAAATGCAACTCTGAAGATTGGGACCTCGACAATGGTAAGGAGTCGGGTATGACACCTAGTTTTGATTGTGTTAAATCTTTTATGGATACCGATAATTTTCGTAAATTTAGCACTAAATATGGACTTGACTCTGAGATGGTAGCTTCTTTCTGTGAATCTTTTTCTGCCTATGTTGATCTCCCCAAGGAGAAGTGGTTTAAATATCATCCTCCCGTAGAAGTAAAAGTAGCTGCACCTATTAAAGTTGAAGAAAAGACTATCACTTACACTACAAAAAAAATACACTTCCGTGATGATACATGTTTGTCAAAGTAGGTCATTTTTTGTCATGCATGTACATCCATGACAAATTTATGACAGAATCAAGATAGTCATACCTGTGCTGTCGTAGAAGTGTTCATGAAATTACCAAAATTATCATCACGGAAGTGTCCACTTCCATGACGATAAATCGCGCATCACAGAAGTGCTTTCGTCAAGGGTGACTGACACGTGGCATCCACCGTAACGAAACACCGTTAAGCTATCGGGTCAGGTTTTGGATTTGATAACCTGTTAACAGCCCCGACCAATGGGAAATTTCCACGTGTAAAATTCTTATTGGCCGGACGAAACACGTGTTAGCTCATCAGTGGGTCAGATAGGCGCCTATGATACGTCGACACGTGGCACGGCCCAACAGAGGCCCATTCCTGTAAAAAGGCCGACTCGTTTGACTTGGTCAAAAGGTGGCGGGCCGGCCCATGGAAAGCCTGTTAACGGCATGTTCGCATATAGCCCATTTACAGCCCGCTAACCCAAGGCTCGTTACGCCCTAACTGAATTAGGCCCAGTAGCGTCATCTGGGCCATCCAATATGATTCCATCCTGTTTTCACTTCTAGCCCATGTATGGCCCATGACGTCTTTCGGCCCATATGAGGCCCTATGTAACTCTTGGCCTATTAACAGCCCGTGGTGAAACTGGCCCGTAATGAACAGTGTATCACTTTACACCCATTAACGTCCCGTGGTGAAACTGGCCCGTAATGAACAGTGTATCACTTTATACCCATTGACGGCCCGTTATTTCGTTGGGCCGTTTCTAGCCCATGTTATCTTTTGGCCTTCTTAGAGCCCATTTATTCTTGGGCTCATTTCCAACATTCGTTTACTTACGGCCCATTACTGTCATTTTCTACTTGTGGGCCAAATTCAACCCGTGGTTACAGTCGGCCCGTTTGTGCTCCATTAATACGTTGGGCCGTTTTCATAGCGTCATCAAATACGGCCTATTAACGATGGCCCATTACGGTCGGCCCATGAATGGACGATTCCAACTCTAGCCCATTTACGGCCATAATGCGGCCTGTTATTGGCCCATGTTTAGCCAATCAATCATACGGCCCGTATAAGGCCCATTGATGATACAGCCCGTAGAAGGCCCATTGTTTCTACGGCCCGTAGAAGGCCTACTGTTTCTATGGCCCATAGAAGGCCCACTGTTTCTACGGCCCGTAGGAGGCCCAGTGTCACTACAGTAAATATTAGCCCATGGTTATTGTGGCCTAGTTTTAAAAAATAGGTTATTAACCGCGGAAGAAGAACTGCAATAACTACAAGCAAACAAATAAACAAGACAACAAGGAAATAAATAAGCAAGCAGCTAACGCCAGGCTATCACGACTATTACACATATTACATCCACTGGGCATCAAAGTTTGCCACTAGTGCAAATATAGGGAACAAAGCAACATATCATATACACTGGCCGTCAAAATTGGCCACCAGTGCAAATGAACGCGGCAGCAAAACAAGAGCATAACCGAAACAACTTCAGAAGAGCTCAAGAAACGTTATCCTGGATATCCACCATGCTGGCAATAAGCTTAGCGAGCTGATTAGCTTTGTCCTGTTTGGCGCTAAAATCCTCCAACGCTTGCTATTGCACCAAAAAGTATGCATCTGAATGCTCCAGGGTCTTCCGCGGTCCTTCTGCTTCTTGTCGCAGCACAGCTGATCGATGTCTTTCAGCTTGTAGTTGAGACTCAAGAAACCGAACTGATTCAGACAGTGAGTTTGAATAGCTTGTGCAAGTGGTAGTGGCCAGTAACTCCAACACTAAACCAAGACAGGATGTCTCACTATCCAACCTTATATGCATTACTTCCTTTACCGTTGCTTAATAAGGCACTCTTCCCCAATATTCTGTCAGCATTCTAAAAGAAGAAACAAGCAAACACATAACAAGTTTAGCATGTACTAGTATATGAAACTCATTTCGGTGAACCAGTTCATTAGTAAGGTGGACAGGATTAAACTACCAAGTCTTCTATTGCCAAGTACTAGTACATAATAAAAGCATCAAACAAACATATATCTATGTCCTATGGTAGCAATGGAATCTTAAATTAGAACAGTTGTTCTTCAGGTTTAGGCACTTGTTCTACATGAACAGAGTACAGTAAGACGCAAGAATATAATTCTTAAAAATAGAAAATGAGCTCATAGACCTTACCGCATTCTTGGTTCGGGACCAGTACAGAACAAGGCGTTCCCAGTCATCGTCCAGTAAATGTGTCTCAGGAGAACGTAAGGGAATTTGATGAGTTTCTTTGCCGGTGAAGTACGTTTTCTTCAGGTAATTCCGATACTGCCACCAAGCATTCTTGAAGATAGCAAAGGTATTATCACAGGTTACCTCATCCTGAGTTTCCAAATCAGTCCTTCTCTATAGAGAAAAATGGGAAAATTTGTTGTATTATAACCATCATGGAGGTAGGATGTATGGGACGAAGCAAAGTAATTGCCATGAATAACATTACTTACACATAACTCCTAGACAAACACCTGCAACTGGCATTTTCCTTCATCTTCAGTATAATATTTCCAAGATGGGAAGATACGCACATACGATTTAACAACATCAAATGTGATAGATGCTAAAATACGACTAGATGGTTGTGCTTCCTCCACAAGAATAGGCGTACTAACTGGTGGAGTTGGGGTTCGCCGTGATAGTACTGGCCCTTTGGGCACTGGAGTTGCCTTACTAACTGCTCTTGTTTGGGAGCTTTGTGGTGGAGATGGTGTTGTGTAAACAGGAACTGGGTTACTATTGGCTAGGGTTGGGGTTAGATTGGGTGAAGCTGGTTCTCTGTCCATCATAGTATGGGTACAATCTGCGAGAGTTTGGGTTATGTGTGGCAGGGCTGGTTCTTGTGCATGTACAACCGGGGTGCTATGTCCACCAAGAGGTAGCACTGTTTTATTTGAAGACCGTGTTTTTAGTCCGCTAGATACTGGCATCACCTGCTCCAATTCAAATGGTTGATAAATAGGAAACATAGTTGAATGTACAGACATTGTATGAGAGACAGATGCAATAGATAGTGTGGAAAAAAGAGGGCATGAAATAGTTGACATGTATATTGTTTAACTAAAACGGATAGCATGACATAATTTCACATATATGATGTCTATCTAAACTGGATAGCATAGCATAACATAATTCAAAGATATGATGAATAACTAAACAGGATCGCATGACATAATTCACCTACATGTTATCTAAGTAATCAGGATCGCATCATTTAATTCACATATGTGATTTATATGCTAAACAGAGGGCATTCGATATGATGTCTGAACTAAGAACATGGTGTTGAATATTGTGTATATGATGTCTAAACTATGCAATGCAAGACACCGTATGCATGATATGAGCAGTATAACCGTGCCAAGTTAGAGCATACACCTCAGTGGGGGAATAAGACTGGTCATCTGTCTCTGAATCCATCTCTGAGGATCTATCGGGACCCAACAAGAGATCTGCTTTGACAGGTAGCACTGTCTGCTCTGAAGGCCCTGTTTTCACTCCAGATTTTTCCATCTCCCACCCAAATGGCTGATTCACAGGAAGAGTAGTTTAATGTACAAACATTGTTGACAAATGGAAATGTAATGAAGAAAAGGATGAGCAAAATATCATTCAAATATATGATGCCTGGTTAAACAGGATGGCATTGCACATTTCACATAGATTATGGCTGGCTAAAAGACATGAGACTGCATAATTCCCATATATGATATAAAAACTAAACAGGTGGCATTACAGAACATGTCTAAACTAAGCAGATGACATATATGATGTCAAAAGTAGGCACTGCAAGGCAACATATGCATGATATGATTAACATCATCATGCCAAGGTAGAGCAAACACTTTGGGGGTAAATAGGAGTGGTCAGCGGCATCCGAATCTGCCTCAGAATAGATATCTTCCTCTGGATTACAATCTGGAGAGGGGTGGGGAGGGTTTGCCATTCAACTCACCATGGAGCGATGTCTTCATGACATTGTATTGTCGCGCAAAACTCTTCTCTTTTTCTCTACATGTTCAGCATGACTGTGTACAATATCTGACATGCATACGAAAAAATAATGGTGAGATTATGTAAGGAGAGCATGCAGAAATTTAGAGTGATGGTAACAACCAGTGGATCGATGTTTTTCCGTTGAACCAAAATAGCCCTAATGGATCGACATGAATGTATAGTAATAAGTGATGCAACAAGTGTACAACCTCTTTGTCGTAGCCGTGTCGACCTCAGCATCATTGGGTTGGTTGCTGAAGTAGTTGAGGCAGAGGTGGCTGTCAGAGGTGTGGAGGAAGATCTGAGGAATCTGTAGACGGCGTCTAGGGCACTACTCTGTTGTGATGGATCATTCTATCGTTGGAGCAGCTCCGGTGAGCTGTAAGACGTCAAGGCTGAAGCAGCACAAGACAAACATCGTCAATCTCAAGTGGGATTCCAATAGCATCTCCAATAGATGATGTAAAATGGATGTAAAATTAACATCACCAAAAACCACCTGACTACAACAGATGAGGTAAAAACTGTTGACTCTGAACTTAACTGTCGAAACTGAAATTTACTGTGGAATCTGAATGCTACTGTCAAAACTGAACGCAATGGTAGCAAAGAGGCACTTGACATGTAGTTTAGGGAGGGCATGTAGTTCATCTTCAACCTGCACCCCCCTGAGCCGCCAGCCACCACCGGCTGAACCGCCGGCCCCAGCGCCGCCTCGCCGCCCCGAAACAACTCGCCACCGCCGCCCTGGCCAGCCCTCTAGGCCCCCCGCCCCCACCCTGAACCCTAAGATAGATAGTGGGGTACCTCTCCGGTGAGCCCCCATCCCCGCTGCGGGTGGTTCTTCCTTAACTCCGGCGAGCACCCCCAACCCATGAGAATTGACTGACCCAAAAGTCGATTCAGTCGACTGAAATGTGGCTTAATCGGAGCAGAGCAGCAGCACGAGCGAGGGGGAGAGCAGCAGCAGCAGTTGGGCGAGCGAGCGATCGAGCGAGAGCTGGAGCAGCAGTAGCAGATCTGGCTGGTATAGCCGCCGCCAAAGGGGCCTCGCACTGGGGGAGAGCCGCTGTCGGTGTCAAAACCGGCAGATCTCGGGTAGGGGGTCCCGAACTGTGTGTATAGGCCGGATGGTAACAGGAGGCAGGGGACAGAATGTTTTACCCAGGTTTGGGCCCTCTTGATGGAGGTAAAACCCTATGTCCTGCTTGATTAATATTGATGATATGGGTAGTACAAGAGTAGATCTACCACGAGATCAGAGAGGCTAAACCCTAGAATCTAGCCTATGATATGATTGTATGTTGTCCTACGGACTAAAACCCTTCGGTTTATATAGACACCGGAGAGTTTAGGGTTACACAAGGTCGGTTACAAAGGAGGAGATATACATATCTGTATTGCCTAGCTTGCCTTCCACGCCAAGTAGAGTCCCATCCGGACACGAGGCGAAGTCTTCAATCTTGTATCTTCATAGTCTAACAGTCCGGCCAATGGAGATAGTCCGACTGTCCGGAGACCCCCTAATCCAGGACTCCCATAGTAGCCCCTGAACCAGGCTTTCAATGACGATGAGTCTGGCGCGCAGTATTTTCTTCGGCATTGCAAGGCGGGTTCCTCCTCCACACCATGGAAGAATTTTGGACATAAGGATAGTGTCCGACCCTGCAAAATAAGTTCCACATACCACCCTAGAGAGAATAATATTTCCACAAATCTTAATCTGCTGACATGTTTTGGCAACATGACATCATGCCATGGCCCAGTGCTTATTCGAACCATTTTTCCTCAACCAGCTCCACACATAACGCGAGGCGGTTTCTTGACACGTCTTGTCAAAGCAGAGATCGTGTTCCCCTAATTATGGGATTCTCATTAATACGGTCATGGGTAACCCAACCGTGTCTAGGACTCTTAGATGATAGGCAAGTCCAAACGACCACGGAGAGGACGCTTGATATTCACCCTCTTTATAAAGGGACAAGGTTTTCTCCTTTTCCCTCTCATGCTCAATCGAACCCTTCCCCCGCCTCGAGTTCTAACACCCAAAGCTCAGGTCAGGTGCTCCGGATCTTCAATCATGTCCGGATCCAGCCTTCAAGGCCGATGGATGCCCTCCTCCGTTACGGAAGAGCATATCAAGTAGTTGAGGGAGGCCAGATACCTGACCGCCGAGGTTTCGCATCAGCTACCTGCTCTAGGGCAGGTCGTCCCCACTCCCGAACCCAACGACAACATTGTGTTCGTCTCCAACTTCCTCCGAGGCCTAGTCCTCACTCTGGATCCCTTCGTCAGGGGTTTGATGTTCTATTACGGGCTAGATTTCCACGATCTTGCCCCGGACTCCTTTCTCCACATCTCGACATTTATTGTCGTGTGTGAGTCCTTCCTCCGCATTACCCCTCACTTCGTCCTGTGGCTCAAGACCTTTGAAGTGAAGCCGAAGATGATCGAGGGGCAACATGCAGGATGTGGAGGCGCGTCAATAAGTAAGATGGCAGGAGCTCCATGGCCGAAAGGTTCCTTTCCAGAGGTGTCCGGATTATGGCAATAGGAGTGGTTTTACATCACGGCTCCCAGAAGTGCCAAGTGGGCGGCTGCCCCCGCTTTCCGCTCGGGCCCCCCACCACAACTGATGTCATGGATTAGCAGAGGTCTGAGCTAGGGTCCAGCCAGGACGTGCCTATACTGCAAAGCCGCATTCAAGATCTCTTCGAGGGAGATTTTAATTTGGTTGTGGTAATGCAAGTTATGCTGGTTCGTCGAGTCCAGGCATGCAAATGTCGGCCCCTTCTCTTGTGGGAGTTCAACCCAGAAGGACCGCATGCTATTCAAAGTTTCCTCGGCCTGACGCACAAGGAAATGTACAAGTCATTCTTCGGACCTCAAATAGAGTGTCCGAATACTACCGAGGACATGGGCCTGAGCAGTATCCGCGCCGCCGAACAAGTAAGTAATCCTCTAGCCGAACACACCGTCTTTTATTCATCATGACGTCATTTCTGAGAGATCGCTCTTTGACTAGGACTGGCTAACAAAGGCGAAGATGATTCGGTGTTTGGCCCCCCTCCCTGAGGGTTTGGAAAATCCGGTATTGGAAAAGATGCTCGAGCTCGCACCTTGCCCGGAGCCCTCGAAGGAAGATACAGGGGGGGGGGGGAATATGGGCGAAAGCGGGCCCCCATCGCTGCCAGTTCCAACCGAGGGAATGAGCGCCTCCACAAGGAGGATAACCGGGGGAGGAAGAGGACTACTTCTGAGGATCCGGAAGCCGAGGCCTCCAAACGAGAGAAGAAGTCTCCAACAGAGGGTCCTGCCTCAGGGGGTGCTCTTGCCGCACAAAGTCCACAGGGGGGTCAGCCCTCCAACGAGTCGTAAGTGATTCAAAAAATACTTTAATAGTGAAGGTATACTATCTTTCTTCTGAGGAAAATAACTGCCGCATATAACTTGCAGTTCGGGTCTTAGCCCTTCTCAACTGAGCTCGTCTTCGAGGGATCTTCTTCCGGAGATGATGGAGAGCGAAACGCCTCCCCCGGACTCCTCCGCTCAAGAAGCGGGCGACCTCGAAGTGTCGTCACGGAGGGCCTCTCCGGATCCGGTGAGGCCAGAAGATAATCCCATAGTCCCCCGAAGTCCCCAGCGTCCGGCTCTCGAATAGAGCAAACAAAAGAGTCTGGCACCGTCTGTTATACGGTCGAACATTCTGAAGGAACTATTGGAGTGAGCAGCCATCTCAGAAGAACACTGTACGCTGATGGGTACGGTGATGGAAAGAATTTCGTTCGCCGAAAGCGGATTACATGAAGCCTTTATGAGTCTACTGATGGGCTTTGAGGTACGTGAGATGATATTTGATAGTACCGCACATGTTAAGTGTGCCCTGTGTAGATAGTAGCCCCTGAGACTCTGGTTGTCATCAAGAACGACAGCGGACAGAGGATCATAGTCTCAGGCAATAACTAGAATGCCTTTATGTGCAGGTGGTGGAAGCTCCGGTGGCTAGCCGGACTAATGAGTTTGCCGAATTAAAGCGGCAACTGGATGTGGCAGACGCCGACATCGAGCTTGTTAACAAGCTGCTTGACGAATCATAGGGTAAGTAATGTTTTCTGGTGAATGTCACATAATAAGAGCAGCATGATGCCAGTATCTTTAATATGTTGTGACTGCAGACGGAGCTGCCACCGTGGAGACCCTTCGGGCGGAACTCGCCCGAGCTAAGGAACAAGCGAGGGTTAGTAATGTGGCTGCTTTGAAGGCGGCCGAAGATTTAAGAGCTGAGAAGGCCGCCCATTGAGAAAGCAAAGAAAAGATGGCCAAGATGGCCGTAGAATTAAAAGGAACTGCCGACCGTTGCCAGTTCCTTGAAGAAGAGAACTGAGTGAAGGCAGCGGACCTTGAGAAGGCCACGATGGCGACCAAGGACACTCGCTCTGCTATGAGGGCGAAGAAGGAGGAGCTGCGCGAAGCCGGGGATATTGCGGCTGGGAAGCCCTTTCTGCTGCAGAGGAAGTTCGGAGATCCACGGTATGCCCCTCTGGATCGGCTGTGGAGTTCGGCCGACGCATATATGGACTTGGCAGCAAGTGCTGTCGATGCAGTCGAATACTTCCAAGATCAATCAGATCGTGAAGTGGACAAGCTATTCTAGTCGCAATTTAACGTTCCAGAGCGTCTGCTTCCCTTGACTGAATAGCTAGCAGAATGGGCCGAATTTAGTAGGTTGTCCGGACTCGCCATGAGGTCCATTGTGGATCATTTGTGGCCGGAGAAGCCAAAGCCAAACAGCTATTTCAGCTTAGTGCAGCAGTTCCTTGGTGCGGTGCCGCGCATCAACGCGATGAAGAGGTCAGCATGCATAGGAGGCTCGCGGATGGCCTTTGCCCGTGTGAAGGCATACTGGGCAGAGATGGATGCTACCACTGTTGCGGCGCAAGGTTCAGCCATAGGCCGAGTAGCTGCCGAGCACTATTTTGAAGATGTTCTTGTGGGTGCTCGTTTGATAGAGTCCCAGTGCTCGAAGAATATTATGTTTGAGTGACATGTATTCCCATTGTAAACACAAAGTTTTTATGAAATGTAGTAAGGCTGTATTTATATTTTTGCTGGAAAGTAATATGATGCCTCCTGTGCGGCCGTTTATGTATATATGTATATAACCTGAAAGATTGCAGTCGTCGGCTTCAACCCCCACGCATATAATGCAGAGGTGCTCGCAAAAAATGCGTGTTCACACTTAACCCAACGTCTTGGTCCTATTAAGGAGGTAATAGCGCAGCGAACGAGGCAACCGGAGTACAATGCTTTAACACTTTCACTTAGCCATAAGAGTTTGACGGTGGGGCTACTAGATAGCCCCTGGTGGCTCCACACTCTCACGATCTCGGGGTGCGTACATGCCTGGCCGGAAAATGGCCCTTCGTTAAAGCAGAGGAATTCTAACATTCCGATAGGTCATAGAGTGGTTGACCAGTCTCGCGCTATATCATGGTAGTCAGTTTTTGGCTTTCTCTACTGAGGTGCTTGTCCGGATGAACCAGGGCACAATCGCAGTAGTTCTCCTGGTGCTGCCTTAGCCGATAAAGCGGAATGTAAGGCACCAAAACATAGGAGCCGAGCAAACCCAACATTTGACCAAATACATGATTCGGAGCTGATGCATATAAGGCCAAACTCGCGACGTTGAACACTCCCTAAAGTATTCGGTCTTTATGGTATAAACCGGGCCTAAATAGTGCCCTTTGTAAGAAGCCCCTTGTGTCCAGGTACGTGCATTATTCTGACGTGGCCACATGCCAAGACGTCAACATCCTTCTCAATTGTGTTGAGAATTCGAGGGATGTGTATCTACAAGAGACAGTAAAAAAGGTTTACGCAGGGTCTTAATCTAAAAAGAATCCTTTGAGCGGGTTCCTGCTGCATGTCTGCGCCTGTGTCTCCGTTGTGCCGTATCCTGGACGGGTGTAGCATGATGGTCATCTGTAAAAGAGAGGAACTTAGGTGAAAAAGTTGTCGTGCAAGAAGGTAGTTTTTAAAGAAACCATGTATAATTAAAAATGAATAAAAACAGCCACTTGTCTGCGTGCATTGAGCCCCTTGTATTTGTAATAGGGGTGTGGCCATCAATCCTGTATGAATTACATATAGCTGCGCCGGACTCGTCTAACCGTGTCTGTGGTTTTGATGACCTATCAAATGCTTTAGTTGGTGAGGCCATTTATTGTGCGGCTGCCAAGGCAGTCGCATTCTCTTCGATGCGCAAAGATCGCTCAATATTTCCATTCACTGTAATGATGCCACGTGGACCGGGCATCTTGAGCGTGAGGGAAGCGTAATGCGGTATTGCATTAAAGCGAGCAAAAGCTTCGCGTCCAAGTAGTGCTTGATAACCACTTTGGAACGGAGCAATGTGGAAGGTTAAATGTTCGCTATGGAAGTTATTGGGGAAGCCGAATATAACCTTTAGTAGCAGGGAGCCCGTGAAGTGAGCCCCTGGGCCTGGCGTTACTCCTTTAAAGGTAGTGTTGCTATGGCAAATTTTCGTTGGGTCTATCTCCATTTCGCGGATTGTATCCTGGTATATCAGGTTTAAACTGCTGCCACCGTCCATCAGGACTCGTGTAAAGTGATATCCGTCAATTATTGGGTCTAATACCAGGGCAACCCATCCTGCATGCCGATACTTGCTGAGTAATCACGATGGTCGAAAGTGATCGGTTAAGACGACCAGTGGCAGGACTTCGCGGTGATAGGCCCTTGGGTATATTTTTCTGGGAATGCTTCTTTGCTTCCCTTCATCACGTGTAATACATTGACTATTTTGACTTCTGGTGGAAACTTCTTTTGTTCCCCAGTGTCTTGCTTGAGAGTCTCATCCTCGTCTTCGCTTGGTGTATCCTCCCCCTTGTGTACGACATTGAGCTTGCCGGACTGCTTGAAGACCCAACATTCTCTGTGGGTATGGTTAGCGGGTTTATTGGGGGTGCTATGGATCTGACATACTTGGTCCAGAATTTTGTTTAGGCTGGACAGTTCGTCTCTGCCACCTTTAGAGGGCGGCTTTTGCTGACTTGACCAAGAGCTTTTGAATCCGGCGTTCACTGCCGTGCTCTTGGTGCTGTCTTATTTATTCCAGCGTTTTTTTATTATTGTTGCGCCGTGGTTTCCCGTTTCCATCTCTAGCTTCGGATGTACTGGGGTTGCTGGTGCTGCATCTGGCTAGCTAGCTATCCTCACCCACGCAAAAGCGGGTCATGAGGCTTGCTAATGCTGCCATTGTTCTCGGCTTTTCTTGGCCGAGGTGTCTGGCAAGCCATTCGTCACGAACGCTATGCTTAAAAGCTGCCAAGGCTTCAGCGTCCGGACAGTCGACTATTTGGTTCCTTTTAGTAAGAAACCTGTTCCAAGGCTTTTGGGCGGACTCTCCGGGCTGTTGAGTTATATGACTCAAATCGTCCGTGTCCAGAGGTCGGACATAAGTCCCTTGAAAATTTGCCCGAAAAGCGTCTTCGAGCTCTTCCCAGCTTCCAATGGAGTTTTCGGGGAGGCTTGTAAGCCAGTGCCGAGCTGGCCCTTTGAGTTTGAGGGGTAAATATTTGATGGCGTGGAGATCGTCTCCTTGAGCCATATGGATATGGAGGATATAGTCCTCAATCCAGACCCCAGGGTCTGTTGTTCCGTCGTATGCCTCTATGTTTACGGGTTTGAATCCCTCTGGAAATTCATGGTCCAGCACCTCATCGGTGAAACATAGGGGGTGTGCGGCGCCCCTGTATCTGGGCGTGCCGTGGTGTTCAGATGTTTGTTGTGTTGCATCGTGTGCTGGAGCGCGCTTGCGCGGTCCATAGATGGATCTAGTTGCTCCGTCCTTTTGATGCGAGCCCTCGCGTGGATCGCGTATTGGCTTCTATGCGGCATTGCTTGCTGCTCCCTGTTGGCTGTGAGGTCGTCTATCCGGCTGGGTGGCCGTTTTAATTTTTGGTTGAGGGGGATCTAAGGCCTCCTCATTGAATTCAGGTAGCAACTTCCGCTTCGGGTAGCTCTTGGTGGGGCGATTACCGCCATACTTCGCTGTTGTGTTGAGTACTTTACTCCATCTGATTTGGAGTGTGTCTTGCGCAGCCTTGAGCCTTTGCTTCTGCTTTTTTAGACTCCTCGCGGTGGCAACAAGCCTTTGATGGGCATTTTGTTGCTCCGGGTGTCTGTCCGGTGTTATGTCCTCCAGACTATTATCTTTGACAGAGTTGGTTTGTTCGGTTTGATTCTCCGCGTTGCCGTGATCCGGCAGTGGTTCACCCTGCTCTAACACTGGGTCTGTATGATCATTATTTCTGTCAAGGCAGGATTTGGGGCGGCGCTTACGCAGCCGCTTTGACTGCTTCTCGAGGGGACAACCCTTCGTTGCGTCCTTCCGTTCCTCATCGTCGTTTTCCTTTGGTGTGTCCATCATGTATACGTCATGTGATGAGGTGGACGTCCAGTGCCCTGTAGGCAGTGGTTCCTCTTCATCTCCCGCATCGTCGTTCATACCGTCGATGTCTTTAGAGTCGAAGTCAAGCATGTCGGTTAAGTCATCGACAGTGGCTACTAAGTGGGTGGTGGGTGGGTCGCGAATTTCTTCGTCATCCACATCCCAGTCCTGTCGGACATAGTTAGGCCAGGATCCTCCTGATAAGGAGAGAGACCTTAACAGGGGCGTAACTTTTGATCTGCTCCAGATGGCCAAGTGAATTGGCCCGCAGTGCAAAGCCGCCGAACACGAAGATATGTCCGGGGAGAAAAGTCTCACCTTGGACTGCATCGTTATTGATGATAGTAGGAGCCATCAAGCCTAACAGCGACGACACATAGGAACTCTCAATGAAAGCACCAATGTCGATGTCAAAACCGACGGATCTCAGGTAGGGGGTCCCGAACTATGCGTATAGGCCGGATGGTAACAGGAGGCAGGGGACACAATGTTTTACCCAGGTTTGGGCCCTCTTGATGGAGGTAAAACCCTACGTCCTGCTTGATTAATATTGATGATATGGGTAGTACAAGAGTAGATCTACCACGAGATCAGACAGGCTAAACCCTAGAAGCTAGCCTATGGTATGATTGTATGTTGTCCTACGGACTAAAACCCTCTGGTTTATATAGACACCGGAGAGGTTAGGGTTAACAAGGTCGGTTACAAAGGAGGAGATATACATATCCGTATTGCCTAGCTTGCCTTCCACGCCAAGTAGAGTCCCATCCGGACACGAGACAAAGTCTTCAATCTTGTATCTTCATAGTCTAACAGTCTGGCCAATGGAGATAGTCCGGCTGTCCAGAGACCCCCTAATCCAGGACTCCCACAGCCGCCATGGAGATGTTGCCCGTGGCGCCGGCCTCAAGGTAGCCGCTCCATGGGGGTGCGGGATGGAGCACCGTCGACGCTGGGAGGTCGAGTTAAGGAGAAGGTGCGATGCGATGAGTGTACAACCTCTTTGGTGGCGCCGAGTAGGCCTCGGCTTCGTCCGAGGAGTCGGTGAGGATGCTGCGGTTCCGGTGGAGCAGGTTAAGGCGGCGTTGTGGGGATGGAGCAGCCTCAATAGATGAGGCGATCGTCGGAGCAGCTCCTTGGAGGTGGAGGACGGGGCGGCTGAACCGGCGAGACGGCGAGATGAACGACGGATCCTCATCCGGGGAGGTGGACGAGGGACGTCGAGCTATTGCGGTGGACGACATCGTCGGGGAAGAGGCTCCGGCTGGGCAGCGGTGATGTGGCGGACGAAGGAGGGTGGGGTTTCGCGGCTGGAGCGGAGAGGTTATGGCGGCTGGGATTTCGAATGGCGAAAAGGGGGCGATGGGAGGGGGTGAAGCATGACTTAGGAACACGCTTGTCCAAAATGTAGGGTGTGTTACAAAAGTACCCCCCACCAATTTGAACTAGCGGCCCTTTTGGCTCAGGGTTAGAAGGGGGATTTCGCGTGTCAGGATTTGGCAGCTGGAGGGAGTTTTCGCGCGCGTTGTAATTTCGGGATAGCAAGGCGCGGGTTGTGAAGGCGCCAGTTTTGGGAGCACGATATTTGAATTTTCGGGATATAACAAGACGCGGGTTGAATTTTAGGGACAAGCCTAACATGTAGTAATATTGTACTTGTACGTACCAAATCAATCCGCACTTCCCTGAACCAAAAAGAAAAAGAAAAAAATAGAACTGTTCACACCACACAAAGAGAGAGTGTTGCCCCGTTTTACTATACAAATGCTATTCAAAGCTACTCCCTCCTTCCATCTATATAGGGCCTAATGCGTTTTTTGATGCTAACTTTGACCAAATATTAGAGCAATGATGTATGACATGCAACTTACACAAAGTACACCATTAAATTCGTCTATGAAAGGTTCTTTCAATGATATAATTTTCACGTTGTGCATGTCATGTACTATTAATCTTGTCAATAGTCAAAGGCGGTCTTAAAAATCTCATTCGCCCTATATAGATGGAAGGAGGGAGTATGAATCCATGTTATGTCTGATTAAATTTTTTTGCTTGCTGTATAATGCATGTAACCTACTCATACCAACATTTTAGTGCATTCCAAATGTCTATACTATCGCTGCAATTCGAACTAAATTTGAATTCGTTTCTCTATTTCAATAAGAATCTACAATCATGATTGTTGCCAACTTCAACCATCATAGTTTCCTTGCTATCCGCCGGATATAAATCAGACGGCCTATAATGCAGGATGGCAGGCACACCATCATCAACAACTCCGTTTTTTATAAGAGTAGTGTTAAAATATATTAAATGTAGTATACCATGTTCATAACCACACCATGTGTACCACCGTTATATATATTCACACATCCGACGGTTTGATAACACTATGATAAATTTTTCAAATATCCGAATTCGCTTTTCATAATGAAGTATATATGATCTCTATTCGTCTTTTACACCCACACAACCCTCTTATCTTTGTAGCTAGCGCTAACTTTCTCTTGTGCATGCACACGCCCGCATCCCTCTCACCCTCCCTCAACATTCTCTAGCTCCATCACGCAAATTCGTCTTTTCACTTTAGGTCGTTCACCCACGGTGTGTGTAGGCCCCCCAGCTCCTTCTTTACGGCACACATCGATCGATATGCCTCTCTAGCCAGGTGTGCCTAGCACAAACACAAGCTTCCCCTCTTCTCTTGTCACTGTCCATGCCTCACTCCCACCACTCTTTTCATCGTTCTCGTACTCGCACACTCCTCCCCCTCGATATAGTATGCCTCACATACCACCTCCTACATGCATCCCTCTCTCTCTCTCTATCCTTCTCCTCATGCCTCATTTGCTTCTAACACACACATGCATGTATACCGATCGATCTCCCAACATATACCTGGATCAATTTTAACTACCCCCCCCATCGATCGATGTACCTCACAAGTTATGTCTCTCCTTTCTCTTACAAAGGGCGATTGATCTTCCTATGTAGTTACGTCTGCTTACCACAGCCACATCATCCCCCCTCATCATTCGTCCATGCCTCCTGACCCGTCTCTCACACGCACGTGCACAGACAACAAGCAGCCATCTCCTCTCTTATTGATATTGCAGGCGTGCCCTCCGTTTGTCTAGCAAGCCTATCCCACCATTTATTAGAAGCAACTCCACTACCACCCCCTCCAACACTCTAGCTCTGTCTCTCTCCCAACCTTATTCATCTCCTGCACATATGCATGGATGTCGATCGATCTCCCTTAATACATGAGGGAGATCGATCTCCTTAATACATGAGGTAGGCCTCTCTCCTCCTCCACACATATAGTAGCCATTGTACCTCTATAGTTAATTGGGCCTCCCTCTTCCCCCACCACACACCGATAGTCGAGCACTGCAGGTAGGTATCCATGCCACAGAGACAAATTGCACATGTCCCATCTCACGTTCCAGTAGGCCAACCACTCTATATCTTTGACGTGGTCACACACAAATTCGATGGCACTCTTTATCGATCGCGCGCGCACACACACACACACACATCATCCCTCTCTTTGATTCTATGGACACCTCAAGCCGATGATACCTCCACTCTCTTCTCGTGGATCGCCCCCTCTATATATATGTTATATCCAGGACTCTATTTCACACACATTGCATATGTTAAATTTTTTGATTGACCCCCCCCCCACACACAAAAAAACTCTCAAGAACCCACACACTATATCTCTCTAGGTTTGTATCTCTCTCACACAACCCCACATAGGTGGTGTACGTATACAAGAAGAGAATAGGTGCACAGTGCACGTACTCACGCTTCGTGCCCAGCCACACCCGCGCGGGTACACGGTGGAGCTCATTTCTTTACGAAATGGCAGCCCATGTGCTAATTTGAACGCCTGTAGCGGTTGTTTACCTAGGGAGGTCGTGTACCACGCGTGCACGAAACAAAGTTCGACTTGACGCGTTGCCGCGTTATTTTTAAATAAAGTTATAGAGCTCAATGGCACATACACAGAATATAAAATGATTTTTATGGAGGAAAAGGTAGTCCGCTCTTCAGAGTATCTCACACAAGGCTCCGATGGCCCCTCTCTCTCTCTCTCACCGTTGGTCACTGATCCGTCCGCATCCCATCCGCCGGGGGAAAGGGAGTGCGGTGGCCTCTCTCTCTCTCACCGTTGGTCACTGATCCGGCCGCATCCCATCCGCCGGGGGAAAGGGAGTGCGGTGGCCTCTCTCTCTCTCACTGTTTGTCGCTAATCCCGCCACATCCCATCCGCTGGGGGAAAGGGAGGAAGTGCATCGTTTCTCCGTTCGACGGCGCCGAGGTAGCACGTCCCGATCTGCGGTACACGCCGTTCTCTCTGACCAAGCTCCGGCGCGGCAGGGCCTACGCCACCTGCTCGCAGATTCTGCCCGCCGCCGCTCACCTAGTTACATCCTGACGACCTCCAGGTATCCCCTCCGACCTTGCTCCACTGCCCGTTTTCCGACGTCGCTGCATGGGGATCTTCCATAGTTCTTTACCCAAAATGTAGCTCGTCCGGCGTACTTTTCATATTGCATTCTTGTCCTCACACCGTTTTAGACAAACACAACCGTGTTGTTATCTTCCCTTAGGATAAGGAATATGCTTCTTTTTTTTGTCTCATGTGTCATCAACTGTTATTGGCCAGTAATTTTTTCCTTTCTACCTCTTTTTTGCAAACAGGGTTATCCATTTCACGTTGTTGCTATTGCGACCTTTTGGTGAACTGCACAAATCAACTTTTTCTTAAGAGTGTTTTGTGCAGTTGTACTAAAATTTCACACGGGCAACGTCTCTACATTTCAGTGCGACTGCACAAAGGGAGATTGGTTTTGCTCTATCCTCCTCATCCAACTCCGAGCCTAATCTTCTCCAACTAGTTAGTCTTAAGAGAGACTGCAAAGGTGACCGGCTTCTATTTGTGTGTTTATTGTTTCATTAGAAGTCCTCTATTATTGTAATCACACTTGATATCTTTGGAATAGGGACACTCATCTCTATTTTAGTGGAACTGCACAAAATGATCGAAATGTTGCATGCTCCAGACAGCTACTTTTTTTCCCAACATGCCTTGCTGATTTAGACAGAGCTGGGGGATGTTGCTGCCAATGAAAGCATGGATCAATTTTAATTTAACACCTTCTCACAACTTTGTCTTCAGTTGTGATGTAATTATTAGCTCGGATCTGCTAATAATTGACATGCATTAGCAAGGAAGTTAGTTTTTTATTGTTTTCGAAAGAGCATCGATGGCAAGACACGTGAAACAAAAGCTGAAAGCTCACACCATTGTACAATTTCATGTCGCTGGAAAATTATTTGTATAGTACGTCAATCATGTAAAAAGTGATGGAAGCTTGATAGCATTGCTAGAAGCCTCTTCATCATCCGGGTCCATGTGCCATGCACAAAATTATACTCCTTCGTTCCTAAATATTTATCTTTTTACAAATTTCAAATGGGCATATTTTCGAGTGTAGATTCACTCATTTTGCTTCGTATGTATACTCCCTCCGTTCCTAAATATTCTATTCGTCTTAACAGAGATTTCAACAAGTGACTACATATGGAGTAAAATGAGTGAGTCTACGCTCTAAAATATGTCTATATACATCCATATGTGCCAGTCCATTTGAAATCTCTAAAAAGACAAATATTTGAGTAGTCACTCGTTGAAATCTCTAGAAAGACAAATACTCCGGAGTATATTTAAGAACCGAGGGGGTAGTGCAAAACCGCATGGGAGACTCAGCCCGGTCGTTGCGCCGCATTAATAGTAAGTAATGAGCAGTCAAATCATAAGCCCCACCTTTCCCACTATAAGTTGCTCTGAAGAAGCAACCATCAATACACTCTTCTTTGAATCCGCTCATACTACTCCATCCATCACTGTTTATACAACGCGCTTCAGAAAAAAGAAAAAAAATCTATGGGACCAAGGCGACTAGCGGTCGGCCTGAAAAATAGCATTGGTAGTTATAGCACAGCATCTATTACTAGAGGGAATAATGCGTACACACATGCATGCAGTGCTTCCACCCCGGGTACACACATGCATGGACTCCGTAGTAGTACAGTACATGGAGAGAAAATTGTGGACTTGATTGCGGTTACCACGCCCTAATTAATTGAGCATTAAACCAAATGCGTCTAAAGTCTCTCTGGTGGTGGAAATGCATTGAGAGAAATGCATCATAATGAAGCGCGCCCTGTAAACTGTGACGGAGGGTGGAGTAGTATGAAGGTGCAAAACCAAGTACGCGTACTATTGCGCTTGGCTCTTCGCCCCTTCGTGAAGTCGAACAATGATGGTACTCCGCATGGTGGGTACTGAAGTGTATGCCTCTGACAATCTGACACCGAATGGACTGATGCATGTCCACCGAGGGTAGGTTGCATTAGTCAAAAGGCGTAAGCGAGCTTCACCTTGTCCTGCAAGCTTCTCCTCATTCTGCGAGTTGACGGGACACACCAAAAAGTAGTGCTAGTCCATACTCCCTCCTTTTCGGTTAATATGGCTTAATCTTTTTTGCGGGTAAATGAGAGAGCTTTATTCATATATAAGCATTCTTAGGACGATCAACCAAGACACTGGTCACTAGGAAGCGAGGTACCCCGCAAAAAAAAGAAGTAGGAAGCGAGGTGTTTCATCAAGCTAGCTCTCGGCCACATTCAAAGTGCAGCAAGCACGGTTCGCACGAAGATGCGCCGCAAGGTTTGCTGACCTGTTTACATGCTGAATAACAAAAAAAGAGGAAATATTACTAAGCACTACTATTTGTAACAGGATATGAGCCAGAATTAAGAGAGAATTATGGCGAGTGTTCCATGCAATCAACTTCCATTATCACATGAGAGAACCCTCGAAGAGAACCAAATGTGTTGAAGATTGCTTTATCACATTTTAAAATTATAATAAGAGTGCAGACGCTCCTCCATCCGGTTTCTAGTACTAGTATAGTACATACCTTTATGGACTATAGTAGTAGTACTAGTAAACTTTGCGCTTGGCTGTTCGGGAAGTCGAACAATAATAGCACTAGTAGTATAGTGTATGCTTGTGGCAATCTGACACCGAATTAACTATTGCACGTCCACCGCCTGAGCGAGGGAGAGCTTGCATTAGTCAAAAGTTTCTCCTTGTCCTACGAGCCACCGCGCGCAAGCTTCTCCCGTCCTGCAACCTTCTCCTTGTTCGGCAAGTTGATGGGACACAACAAAGTAATGCTAGTCCATGCTGCCTCCTCTCCGGTTAATATGGCTTAATTTCAAATGAGATAAATACACTGTCTGTCACTGCATATTTGTAAAAATACGGTCAGTGGACTTCATAATACGCTCATTGCGCTCTCTCTCTCTCTCTCTCTCTCTCTCTCTCTCTCTCTATATATATATATATATATATATATATTCTGGTGACCATACAGTCACTAGCTCACCCTAACTGAGTATGTGTGTGCATGCACGTGTAGGTTGAGCACTTGAGCGTGACCGTGTGTGTTCTGTCGTGTGCTCGGACATGCATGCATTAGGGCATCGCGCGCGTTTTTGCGTCCATGTGTACGTGTGACTGTTGCATACACATAGGGGGAGTACGTGTAGGGGCCACTAAGGAGCAGTCAAATCACACAGTAAGTTAGTCAAAAGAAGCAACCATCATTTCACTCTTGAATGACACGTACGCAATATAAAATGGTTGATATTGTGAGAAAAAGAAAACCACTATATATACAATAGCAGGAGCCTAAGCTACAAGCCTGCTTGCTTAGGTTGCTCTCTTCACAAGCATAGAACAGTGGGCCTGATCCCGCAGCTAGGGGAAGGGAACAATGTTATGCATGCGTAGACGCGGTCGACATCGGCGAGGGAGAAAACCCACAGTCGGTGTGTCCCAATCGGGGGTCACCGCGGTATGGGCTGATGTCGCGTCCCAACCGCCCTTCTAGCTACAGCCCGACGTCCCAGGTAGTCCATCTTCCTTTTGGAGCCGGCTTGCTCCACTGCCGTAGCTCCATCTCCATGTCGATCTTTCTCTACTTCTACCGGCTTCTATTTGTGATGAGTTTATGTCTCATGAACTAGTGCCAGTACTATTATTCTAATCACACTTCTTCAATATCTTTGCCATCAGGGATGCTCAGGTCGATTTTAGTGGAACTGCACAAAAGCATCATATGATCCGAGGGTGCCAGCCATCTTTCCTTCCCGACATGGAAAGTGTTATGGAACAAGAGGTACTAGAAGGTGGAGAACCAAAGAGTGCTGCTTCTATTGTTGCTAACATTCTCACTAAAGAATCTCCCTCTAGCACATTCCTTCGACAGGCTCTACCTGGCCAGGAAATTAAATCATGTTTAGGGTTTAGGGTTTAAGTCGTAGTGACCCCATCAGTAGTTTTTCTATCGTACACGCTCTCACAACTTTTTTGAACGCGGAAGAGATCGCGCATGTCGTAGCCGGTATTGCGACCTTTGAACATGGAGCAGCCGCGTGCACCCAGAAGCGGCGCGGGTGACGCTCTCTCGGTCGGCTCGCCGCAATCAATGTCGGTGCCAGTGAGAGGTCGCGTCCGCTCTGGCCGGGCATGAATGCGGCACTGACCGTTTCGGGCGGGAAGCACGCACTGGTGATGAAGAGGGTTCGGGTTGGTCAGGACCGGCCGTGGCAGCGGTCCGGACGTGCGCAAACAAGATATGTACGTTCATATTGCTGCATATATAATTAACAATGTAAATAATGTGCCAGTTGGACAAATATGATTGGATATGGAGATGGAAATGGAATTTTACGTAAACACGGATATGCATGTCTATGTCTATGTGTGTGTGCGCGACGACTCTCGCGACCTGGAAGTAGGGGCGTGTTTTTGATCAAGTTTTCTTTCTTGGTACGTTAGAAAATCAGTTTGTCTAATTAACGTCTAGATGTTATTTAAGGATATCACATCTAAGCTCCCACAAGTATATAATGTAGCAACAAGAAACAAAAAAACAAGGAAAAGACCACAAACAGAGTGGACATCAACTTATATGTGACACTCCAAAAATTTTGATTTGGTTTTATCAAATATTTTGTTCTCTAAATTGGAAGGGGGTTATTTAAATTTTTCTTAAAACCTCTCTTCAAAATTTTTATGGCAAATATTTTGGTGTTCTTCTCAACCTTGATTTTTGGTCTTGAAGGATTTTTCATCTTGTGTTGGCTCAACACCAATAACATTGGAAGGTTTTTGCAATACTTTTTATTAAAAAGAATTCCATTAAAACTTTTGGATTTATTCTTCCTCTTTCAAAAAAATGTCCTCTTGCCATGGCCTTTGAAGAAAATTTTCTTCCAAACTCATCTCCTTACTTTGAGTCAAGCCTAGCACCCTATTCCAGCAAGTCTCAACCTCTTTTAAATTTTGTTTCTATTTATTTTTCCCTCAAAATCATTTTCTGTCATTTATTTGGGCTAGGGTGGTTTACAAAGGAACTACCAATTTTCCTTTGAATCTTGATCCCAAATAAATTTCTCTGGATAGTCCTTAGCACCCTCAACCAAGATCCATCAAGATCCACTGATCCACAGTTCAAATTTTTCAAAATTTTCCCACTGCAAGTTTGGACCAGATTTGCCATTTTTGGTGAAACTCATTTGTTTTCTCTTCCTAAAAATCTGAGATAATTCAGGCAGCCTCCAGATACATCAAGAGACCACCTCACCAAAGATCAGCCCCAGAAAAATTTTCCACATGCCAAAATCATTTCATCGAACAGTTGGCATGCACTGTTGCTGTTCAAATTCAGAAAAATTCAGAGTTTCAGTGTTGGGTTCAGTCGACAGCATCATTTTCTTCAGAGCACGGCATCAATCTCGCCAGTAACTGCAGTGGCGCCTTGCTCCCTGTTCCCCCTCCTTATCTAGAGCGCCGCACGGTCGTTTGGACGGGCACTAGCATCGGTGGTGACGTGTCCCGCCAATGCCGGCATCTTCCGCGGTGGCAGAGCCACCCGTGGCGGCAACAGGGGCCAGCCCTGCAGAACAGCGCCGTCCGGCACCGCCCACACCACCAGAGGCCTCCGCGTGGACGTCTCCTTCCCTGTGCACACTGCAGCACCGTCGCCATGGCCAGAGAAGCGCAGAGCGCGCTCTCTGCCACCGACGTGGTCGTGAGCCATTCCGTCGAGGGATTGGAGTGTCGCCCAAGTCTTGCCCAGTTTAGCCTCTGGATGGAACAAGTAGACCAACACGTTGATGCCCAATCGCCTAAAACCCCCGTTCGGCCATTGCCTCGCCGTAATCGCCACCGTAGTTATCCCGTTCACAACAACCGCCTCGGATCTGCTATAAAAGGAGCCCTCGAGCTCGCCTTCGACGATGCACCACACCTCCACCACACCAGCGCCCCCTCTAGCTACTAGGAGGACCTCGAGGAGGTCTTCTTCCCCGACTCCGACCGCCCCGATCCGCTTCAGGCTCCGGCACAATTCCCTCTGGTGAGACCACCCTCGCCTCTCAGACCATGCCAGTCGCCTCCTAGTGCACCCACTCCTCTAACCCGAGCCTAAATTTGACAGCTGCAGCCCTCCCCGGTGAGATCCACCACCGCCCGAACAACCGTCCGCCGGAGTAGAAGCCGCCGTCGACATGGTGCTCGCCGTCGACCAACTCCACCACCCTCGGGTGCGGAAGAGCCCCCTAAACCCATAGGTACCCTCCTTTCCCCCTACCTCGCCGTGGATCGACGCCGGCGACCACCGCGGCCTTCGGACGCCGGCGGGCTCTGTTTCAAAATTTAAACCTGACGGGTGGGACCCCCTTGTCAGCCTCTCTTTTTCTATTCGAACCATTTTCCTGGAAAAACGCCTTCGGGCAAAGTACGCTTTCCTGTTGGGTTGGCGTATTGCTAACCGAAACGTTTTCTGTTTTTATAAACTAACCCCTGGAAACTTTCTGTTTCATTACAAATGAGTTCCTGGAATAAAACCCCTTATAACTTTTTAACAAAAGATGATTTTTAATTGATTCTTTTTCTGTCATATTTAACTTTTTAACACGGTATTTACGTTAGTATGCGATTTCTTTATACCGTAGATACCGGAGGAGGTGACAGAACCACGAACTTCGCCGAGCTAGACTCCGACTACTCCGAACCAGGCAAGCATGTTTGAACCTTTGATATGATGAGTGTTTTGCATGTTTGCTTGAGTAGTTTTCTCATGGCATGTTTATATAAGCATATTGTGAATGTTATATTGCATGCAAGGCAAGCTACAGGTGAGCTTCGAAGTTGATATGTTCATATAATGATAAGATAACCTGATCGTGTGGTGGCATGATAGGTTGTAAGCTGGTATTGTTGAAGCATGCCAGTCTTACGTCAACCGCGTAACTCCAGTCTTAACATGGAACAAGTTCTGTTCCCGTCCGTACTACCAGATGCCTTCTGCAAAGAATGCGGTTTAGTAAGTTGCAAACCTCTCTCCTTGTACACACCAAATAGAGGGGCCGTGATGAGGGTTCCATGGCCCTGGATTAAAGCCCGTCATCCGGTCAGGGGGCATGGGTGTTTCCGGTTGGGACCGAGAGGGGGGCACCCCTTAGAGCACACGAATATAAATTTGATCCCACGCTATTCGAGGTTGTAGCCTCCCCGTCTCAAAGTTTTTCTTGAACGTTGCCTAGGGTGACCCCTGGCAGCAGAATGTGGAATGGGTGTGTACTTGTCAGATGTGTTTCTTCTAAAATACCGTAAACGGAACTAGTCCTTTGTGACTACTGAAATCCGTTGGCTATGGAATAACAGTGCAAACTCTGCAGAGTCATAACCATCCGAGTAACCGTGTCCATGGTCAAGGACTTTGATCAACATATCAGTGTCAGTCTCCGTGTCTGTCTCAGTATCCGTCTCAGTGATAGTCTCCGGAGAATAAGCATGAAACTGAGAGTGGTAAACTCGGTTGAATGTTGTTCCTGTGAACGGACTAACCAGTTTCTTATTATGCGCTGAATATTTCCTTGTGATGGTTTAAATTCATGAACTACTTGAATTCGAATGATGAACTATAATCCCTTTATGTGATGTCACTCAGACGGCCGACTGTCGCATTCTTGTTATTTACTTTTGATATAAGCCCTTTACATGATGTCGCTCAGACGTCCGACTGTGGCATTCTTGTTATTTACTTTTGATATAAGCCCTTTATGTGATGTCGCTCAGACGTCCGACTTTGGCATTCTTGTTATTTACTTTCGATATGAGCCCTTTATGTGATGTCGCCCAGACATCCGACTGTGGCATTCTTGTTGTTTACTTTCGATATAAGCCCTTTATGTGATGTCGCTCAGACGTCCAACTGTGGCACCCTTGTTATTTACTTTCATTATAAGCCCTTTTTGAGATGTCGCTTAGACGTCCGACTATGGCACGCACTGTTATTTACTATTCAATATAAGCCCTTTATGTGGTGTCGCCCCGACGCCCGACTGCGGCATGTTAATTTATTTTTACCTTTCGAGGCGTCATTTCAGACACCCGATCGGTCTTCAGTTATTTTATTGGGATTTCGGGAGGACTACCGCCTGACTTCCTTTTATTTATCGTGTAGTGCAAATTTATTATCAGAACTTGCATTACTAATCTGCTCATGTGCATCATGTTTGCATTTGTTATATCTTATGTCCAAACTGTCTTGCGAGTACATTCAAACTACTCACCTGGCTTGTTGATTTGGCCAGATGTTGATGAAGGCGATCTTATGGATGAAGAGTTCGATAGCGAGTCCGACGCCTAGAGGAGTCCCAGTCAATCCCGTGTGATCCTGGAGTTGATCACTTGTATTATATACGCTTCCGCTACCCAAATAAAATCATCGAGCCTCACTCCGACGCTTGATGAGCTATAGGATTTAGGAGTCATGTCACTCACTTCACTGTGACATATCCACCACCACTTTTATTACGAGTCAGTAGCTATGCCACCATACCTTTGTGTCATATCCACCTTTATGTGTAATATCAGCGTACTTGTAATAGATTGTTGAGCAGCCTCAGCTCAACCTTGTATAATATTTAGTACTTCTGGATTTCTGTATCAAGGATTTGTCTACCGGTAAGAAGGATTCTTCTGTACCGGTCAATACAAGGGTCGGCTTTTCAATAAATGTTTTATTAGAAAACTAGTCATGACAAACTTGGTATCAGAGCCAGGCTGACTGTGGGAAGCCACTAGGTGCGATCGCTAATCGGCTATTAGAGTAATAGTGCTATTTTTAGCGTTTTGCAAAAGTAGCAATTTTCTGTTAGTCATCATAAATTTATGACTTGACTATTCAGAATTTTTTGTCTACTTTTGTAGATGGCTGGCAACGACTGTGAGTCTCAGGTGTTCGCCAATGTACCTGAGGGGTTCATCAAGCTTCTCGTCGCCATCACCAAGGTCGCGATCGGGCCATCAGCTCGTCCGGAGTTCACACTCTACCAGCACAAGCTTAGCGACAGCGTATCTATGCACCAGGCCTCGGTGCAATTCAAAGGAGGACGTTCTGAGACACGCCGCTTCCAATTTGTAGGAAGGGCCATGCCTACGGAGAGGCATGCCATGCAGATGGCCGCCCGTGAGGCGATAGCTCATCTCCGGGATGCGCTCCCTTCGATGAAGACTCGTCGCTACCGCTACCTCCCATGCCACGTGCCATACACTTGTCACTATGCATTCGCTTGCCCTAGAAGATAGAGAGATGAGGCTATTGAGATGTTGGTTGAGTATCTCAAGGCCCTTGAGGCAGCTTTCGATAACCTCGTGGACGACCTTGTGGCTGCTCGTATGGACTTCGTTCAGGGTTGTTCCGCCAACAGGAGGGAGCTCCTCCATACAGCACCACCACTGACTTACGTCTCGTCCTCAGCATCCTATACACCTGCCATCTTAGCCACCGCTCGCCGCCTGCCTACCACTGAGGAGTTTGACCAAGTCATTGCTCCTACTCCAGTCAGAGCTGCACCACCTACCGCGCCTGCACCAGTTCCTCAAACTAGTATTTCACGCCTGGAGCCTATTAATGAGGAGGAGGTTGAGTCCCCAGCGCCACTGGGTCTTTCCCTCAGCGGGCCAAAGGAAGTTTTCACCATCTCCGACTGAGTACGCGTAGCAGCCATGCGATGTCCCAGCTTGTATGATATGTTTATATGTACATAGGTTTGGTGAGAAGTAGTTTGTGTGTGCATCATGTAGGAACTCGGAGAAGTGCACTAGCCTAAATAACATGTCAGGAATGTGTACCCACATCCAGACTGATGTATTGTATAATTACGAATTGCGTGTAAGATATGTACTGAGCGGTCCTTCTCCATGCGCAATCATTTATTTCCTTGAAAAATCTTGAAGTTTCTTTTAAATTCCGCCTTTGTAAAAATTATTTATTTTTGCCACTCAGTTTTTCTCATGAGTTTTGCAAAAAAATCCCCAGAGTGGAATATGCCTCGTCCCTGGACTCGTTCCATGCCAAGTCCGCCAGAAGAAAATTATGGTACCCAGACAAGTAACAACTTCACACAGGGGCAGTCAAGTCAGCAAGGCAGTGAAACAACATTTTCTCAAGTATGCCGCCTTTATGAGCAAAGCCAACAGCAGCATCAAGAAATGATGAACCATGTTATCAATATGGGAAATCACTGTGAACCATATCAGCAGCATTCCAAATTATCTGAGCTACAAAAGACACGTCCCCCAACGTTCTCTCACACTAATAGACCTCTTGAGGCTGATGATTGGCCTCAAGACATTGAAAGGAAGTTACCTATTGCACAATGTTCAGACCGTGAGAAGGTACTTTATGCACCTCACTACCTCACGGGAGCAGCCGCATCATGGTGGGAGAATTTCCTACACATGCACCCCAATGAAAATAATATCACCTGGGAAGAATTTAAAGAAGTTTTTTGTGGGGCGCACATCCCCATAAGCACTATGAAGATCAAGAAAAGAGAATTTGATGACCTCAAGTAGAGGAGCGTGATAGTAACTGAGTACAATAGTCAGTTTACTCTATTATCTCATTATGCCAACGAGGAGCATATGACTGAAAACAAGAAGATGGAAAAAAATTTGGACGGTCTGGCACCAACACTTAAAAGCCAGCTGGTCGTACACACCTTTCCAGATTTCAAAACACTTGTGGACAAGGCCATTACATTGGAAAATGAGCGCCGCAGCTTGGAGGATTTTTGCAAGTGGAAAAGGGACAAGACTACTCATGCTCGCCACAACCGGAACAAGACTGACCTTCAGAAGATTGGAGCGAATAGACCCACAACCAATGTTCCACACCCAGACAAAAAATTTCACCCAAGGGAAAAGGATTTTACATATCGCCCAGGTGTTACTTGCTACGCTTGTGGAGAGGAAGGACATTATGCTAAACAATGCCCAAAGCCAAGAAACTCGGTCCCAAAACCGAACAACAATGGAACAATTCAACACCCAAGCGTAACAATTTCAACCCCAATAACAATCACAAGAAGGGTCACTTGAACCATGTGACCAAGGAGGAACCACAGAATGCCCCGGATATCGTACTCGGTACGTTCCCTGTCAACACAATACCTGCCAAGGTTTTGTTTGATTCTCGAGGTTCTCACTCATTCATTTTGAAGAGTTTTGCTTTGCAACATGATTTTTTGATGCTTCCTTTGGAAAAATCCATGATCATCAAGTCCCCCGGGAATAAGCAAATTACTCAGAATTACTGCCAAGGTGTGGTTATTGAGTTTGAAGGACTAAAGTTTCAGGCAAACCTCATTGTATTGGAAAATAAAGGACTGGATGTTATCCTAGGAATGAATTGGTTAACCACCAACAAAGGATTTATCGATTGCTTCAATCAGACTGTAATTCTCACTCATCATCATGGGAAGACAATAAAAGTTGCAGCTCAAGAAAGACCAATATCATGACAACCAAAGTTGAACAAAGTGGACATTTCAGAACTCAGGAAAGTTCCAGTGGTATGTGAGTTCCCTGGCGTATTTCCCAAAGAACTACCAGGCATGCCGCCAGACCGGGAAATAGAGTTCAACATTGAACTAGCACCTGGAACCACCCCCATTTACAAGAAACCCTATAGGATGGCACCCTCTGAGTTGGTAGAATTAAAGAAGCAAATAAAAGAATTACTGGACAAAGGATTTATACGAGCCAGCTCCTCACATTGGGGTTCACCAGTATTATTTGCCAAGAAAACGGATGGGACACTGAGAATATGCATAGACTATCGAGCACTCAACATGGTCACCATCAAAAATAAATATTCGATGCCACAGATAAATGATTTATTTGACCAGCTCGCACAAGCCAAAGTTTTCTCAAAAAGTGATTTGAGGTCAGGGTATCATCAATTAAAATTACGGACAAAAGATATCCCTAAGACATCATTCACCTCCAGATACAGATTAAATGAGTTTACAGTAATGCCGTTTGGACTAACAAACGCCCCCGCATATTTTGTCCATCTCATGAACAAAGTATTTATGAAATTTATGGAAAAATTTGTTGTGGTGTTCATTGATGATATTCTGGTATACTCTAAGACACCAGAAGAGCATGCAGAACATCTCAGGATTGTACTGGGAGAATTAAGGAAACATCAATTATACGCCAAATTCAGCAAATATGAATTTTGGTTAAGACAGGTTGGTTTTCTAGGCCACATATTGACCCAAGAAGGTGTTGTCGTGGACCCAGAAAAAGTCAAGGCCGTACTTGGCTGGAGGCCACCAGCCAATGTAACAGATGTGAGAAGTTATCTGGGAATGGCTGGATATTACAGAAGGTTTATCGAGGGGTTCTCCACCATAGCAAAACCAATGACACAGTTACTCAAGAAGGATAAGAAATTTGTATGGACTGAAGCTTGCGAGAAAAGTTTTCGAGAACTCAAGAGGAAATTAACAACAGCACCGGTATTGGTCATACCAGACATACATAAGAGTTTTGAAGTATATTGTGACGCATCCCGGAAAGGCCTCGGATGCGTACTAATGCAAGAAGGCAAAGTAGTTGCATATGCTTCCAGGCAACTACGAAAGCATGAAGAAAATTATCCCACTCATGACTTAGAATTGGCAGCAGTCATTCATGCACTCAAAGAGTGGAGACACTTTTTGCTTGGAAATCGTTGTGAAATATATACGAACCACAAAAGTCTCAAATATATTTTCACACAGCCAGAGCTCAATTTACGGCAACGGCGCTGGTTGGAATTAGTGAAAGATTATGATGTTGGCATCCACTACCATCCAGGAAAAGAGAATGTAGTGGCAGATGCTCTTAGTCGAAACCTCAGCTTGGACAACGACAATCTACAAAACTTGAGACCTGAATTTCAGCAGGACTTCGCCAAACTCAACTTAGTGATGGTCACGGAAGGCACTGTGTAAAATTTGGAGATACAACCCACTCTAATGGAATAGATTAAGAAGGCTCAGCGCGGGCACCCCAGCATCGAAGGCATAAAAGGAAAAGTGAGTCTGGGCAAGGCTTCAGAACTTGTCGTAGACGATGAGGGGATATTATGGTACGGAGACAGACTTTGCGTGCCAAATATAGAGGACCTCAAACGGCAAATTTTCTAGCCAAAGGCCACACCGCTCCATATTCAATCCACCCTGGAGGAACCAAAATGTACAAGGACATTCAGGAAAATTTTTGGTGGCACGGTATGAAGAGGGATATAGCCACCTTCATTGCATGTTGCGCTTCTTGTCAACGCATTAAAGCCGAGCATCAGAAACCAGCGGGGCTATTACAGCCAAACAGGATACCTAAGTGGAAATGGGATGAAATCGGAATGGATTTTATTGTCGGACTACCTCGGTCACAACACGAAAATGATGCCATATGGGTCATCACAGATAGATTAACCAAGGTGGCACATTTCATCCCAGTAAAGACAACCCACACCACTCAGAAGCTTTCCAAGCTTTATATCTCCCGTATAGTTTGTCTGCATGGGGTTCCAAAGACTATAATATCCGACAGAGGCACTCAATTCGTCTCAAAATTCTGGGATCATTTACAACAGGCTCTGGGAACTCTACTAGCATTCAGTACAGCATACCACCCCCAGACTGATGGACCAACTGAACGCGTGAACCAAATTTTAGAGGACATACTGAGAGCATGTGTTCTCACCCATGGAACCAGTTGGGAAGAAAGCTTGCCATACGCCGAGTTCGCATACAACAACAGTTACCAATCCAGTCTACAAATGGCACCTTTTGAAGCCTTGTACGGGCGGAGATGTCGTACCCCATTAAATTGGTCAGAAACAGGATACATTCGTATCTTCGGCCCAGACATGCTCAAGGAGGCTGAGGAGAAAGTTAGACTAATCAGGGACCGACTCAAGATAGCTCAGAGCCAACAAAAGAGTTATTACGATCGAAAACATCGTGAAGTCAGCTTTGAACCCAGTGAATATGTGTATCTACGAGTATCTCCTATGAGGGGCCTGCAACGGTTCAAAGTTAAAGGAAAGCTAGCACCAAGATTTATTGGACCCTTCTGTGTGGTCGCATGAAGAGGCACAGTAGCCTACCAGCTAGACCTCCCCAAAGAGCTGGCAGACATCCATGACGTGTTCCACGTCCCACAGTTGAGGAAATGCGTAAGCAACCCAGAAAAGCATGTATCACATGAGAGCATTGACGTGCAACCAGACCTCACCTACAGGGAACGTCCAATAAAAATATTAGAGGAGTCTGAAAGGAGGACACGTCAGAAGACAATCAAGTTTTTCAAGGTTCAGTGGAGCAATCACACCGAGGATGAAGCAACATGGGAAAGAGAGGACTTTCTTCAGGCAGAGTACCCACACCTATTTGAGGATCAGCTAAAATCTCGGGGACGAGATTGTTCCTAACGGGGTAGGTGTTGTGACACTCCAAAAATTTTGATTTAGTTTTATCAAATATTTTGTTCTCCAAATTGGAAGGGGGTTATTTAAATTTTTCTTAAAACCTCTCCTTCTCAAAAATTTTATGGCAAATATTTTGGTGTTCTTCTCAACCTTGATTTTTGGTCTTGAAGGATTTTTCATCTTGTGTTGGCTCAACACTAATAACATTGGAAGGTTTTTGCAATACTTTTTATTAAAAAGAATTCCATTAAAACTTTTGGATTTATTCTTCCTCTTTCAAAAAAATGTCCTCTTGCCATGGCCTTTGAAGAAAATTTTCTTCCAAACTCATCTCCTTACTTTGTGTCAAGCCTAGCACCCTATTCCAGCAAGTCTCAACCTCTTTTAAATTTTGTTTCTATTTATTTTTCCCTCAAAATCATTTTCTGTCATTTATTTGGGCTAGGGTGGTTTACAAAGGAACTACCAATTTTCCTTTGAATCTTGATCCCAAATCAATTTCTCTGGATAGTCCTTAGCACCCTCAACAAAGATCCATCAAGATCCACTGATCCATAGTTCAATTTTTTCAAAATTTGCCCACTGCAAGTTTGGACCAGATTTGCCATTTTTGGTGAAATTCATTTGTTTTCTCTTCCTAAAAATCTGAGATAATTCAGGCAGCCTTCAGATACATCAAGAGACCACCTCACCAAAGATCAGCCCCAGAAAAATTTTCCACATGCCAAAATCATTTCATCAAACAGTTGGCATGCACTGATGCTGTTCAAATTCAGAAAAATTCAGAGTTTCAGTGTTGGGTTCAGTCGACAGCGTCGTTTTCTTCAGAGCACGGTGTCGATCTCGCCAGTAACTGCACTGGCGCCTTGCTCCCTGTTCCCCCTCCTTATCTAGAGTGCCGCATAGTCGTTTGGACGGGCACAAGCGTCGGTGGCGACGTGTCCCGCCAACGCCGGCGTCATCTGCAGTGGCAGAGCCACCCGTGGAGGCCAACAGGGGCCAGCCCTGCAGAACAGCGCCGTCCGGCACCGCCCACACCACCAGAGGCCTTCGCGTGGACGTCTCCTTCCCTGTGCACACTGCAGCACCATCGCCGTGGTCAGAGAAGCGCAGAGCGCGCTCTCTGCCGCTGACGTGGTTGTGAGTCGTTCCGTCGAGGGCTTGGAGTGTTGCCCAAGTCTTGCCCAGTTTAGCCTCTGGA
Source organism: Triticum aestivum (assembly GCF_018294505.1). NCBI lineage: Eukaryota > Viridiplantae > Streptophyta > Magnoliopsida > Poales > Poaceae > Triticum > Triticum aestivum. The sequence goes on along the minus strand of NC_057800.1, from coordinate 560,483,476 downwards.
TGGAACCAGTAGACCAACACGTTGATGCCCAATCGCCTAAAACCCCCATGCGGCCACTGCCTCGCCGTAATCGCCACCGGAGTTATCCCGTTCACAGCAACCGCCTCGGATCTTCTATAAAAGGAGCCCTCGAGCTCACCTTCGATGCTGCACCACACCTCCAGCACACCAGAGCCCCGCCTAGCTACTAGGAGGACCTGAAGGAGGTCTTCTTGCCCGACTCCGGCCGCCCCGATCCGCTTCGGGCTCCGGCACGATTCCCTCTGGTGAGACCACCCCCGCCTCTCAGACCGTGCCAGTCGCCTCCTAGTGCACCCACTCCTCTAACCCGAGCTTAAATTTGACAGCTACAGCCCTCCCCAGCGAGATCCACCACCGCCTGAACCACCGTCCGCTGAAGTAGAAGCCGCTGTCGACGTGGTGCTCACCGTCAACCAACTCCACCACCCTCGGGTGCGGAAGAGCCCCCTGAACCCGTAGGTACCCTCCTTTCCCCCTACCTCGCCGTGGATCGACGCCGGCGACCACCGCGGCCTTCGGACGCCGGCGGGCTCTGTTTCAAAATTTAAACCTGACGGGTGGGACCCCCTCGTCAGCCTCTCTTTTTTCTATTCGAACCGTTTTCCTGGAAAAACACCTTCGGGCAAAGTATGCTTTCCCGTTGGGTTGGCGTATTGCTAACCGAAACATTTTCTGTTTTTATAAACTAACCCCTGGAAACTTTCGGTTTCATTACAGATGAGTCCCTGGAATAAAACCCTTTATAACTTTTTAACAAAAGATGATTTTTAATTGATTCTTTTTTTGTCATCTTTATCTTTCTGTTTAGTTTTTTATCATATTTATTTGAAAAAAATGGAACAATTTTTATGCACACATGGTATTTACATTAGTATGCGATTTCTTTATACCGTAGATACCGGAGGAGGTGACGGAACCACGAACTTTGCCGAGCTAGACTCCGACTACTCCGAACCAGGCAAGCATGTTTGAACCTTTGATATGATGAGTGTTTTGCATGTTTGCTTGAGTAGTTTTCTCATGGCATGTTTATATAAGCATATTGTGAATGTTATATTGCATGCAAGGCAAGCTACAGGTGAGCTTCGAAGTTGATATGTTCATATAATGATAAGATAACCTGATCATGTGGTGGCATGATAGGTTGTAAGCTGGTATTGCTGAAGCATGCCAGTCTTATGTCAACCGCGTAACTCCGGTGTTAACGTGGAACAAGTTCTATTCCCGTCCGTGCTACCACATGCCTTCTGCAAAGAATGCGGTTTAGTAAGTTGCAAACCTCTCTCCTTGTACACACCAAATAGAGGGGCCGTGATGAGGGTTCCATGGCCCTGGATTAAAGCCCGTCATCCGGTCAAGGGGCATGGGTGTTTCCGGTTGGGACCGAGAGGGGGGCACCCCTTAGACCGCACGAATATAATTTTGATCCCATGCTATTCGAGGTTGTAGCCTCCCCGTCTCAAAGTTTTTCTTGAGCGTTGCCTAGGGTGACCCTTGGGAGCAGAATGTGGAATGGGTGTGTACTGGTCAGATGTGTTTCTTATAAAATACCGTAAACGGAACTAGTCCTTCGTGACTTCTGAAATCCGTTGGCTGTGGAATAACAGTGCAAACTCTGCTGAGTCATAACCATCCGAGTAACCGTGTCCATGGTCAAGGACTTTGATCAACATATCAGTGTCAGTCTCCGTGTCTGTCTCAGTATCCATCTCAGTGACAGTCTCCGGAGAATAAGCATGAAACTGAGAGTGGTAAACTCGACTGAATGTTGTTCCTGTGAACGGACTAACCAGTTTATTATTATGAGCTGAAAATTTCCTTGTGATGGTTTAAATTCATGAACTACTTGAATTCGAATGATGAACTATAAGCCCTTTATGTGATGTCGCTCAGACGTCTGACTATGGCATTCTTGTTATTTACTTTTGATATAAGCCCTTTATGTGATGTCGCTCAGACGTCCGAATGTGGCATTCTTGTTATTTACTTTTGATATAAGCCCTTTATGTGATGTCACTCAGACGTCCGACTTTGGCATTCTTGTTATTTACTTTCGATATAAGCCCTTTATGTGATGTTGCCTGGACATCCGACTGTGGCATTCTTGTTGTTTACTTTTGATATAAGCCCTTTATCTGATGTCACTTAGACGTCCGACTGTGGCACCCTTGTTATTTACTTTCATTATAAGCCCTTTTTGAGATGTCGCTTAGACGTTCGACTGTGGCATGCACTGTTATTTACTATTCAATATAAGCCCTTTATGTGGTGTGGCCCCGACGCCTGACTGCGGCATGTTAATTTATTTTTACCTTTCGAGGCGTCATTTCAGACACACGATCGGTCTTCAGTTATTTTATTGGGATTTCGGGAGGACTACCGCCTGACTTCCTTTTATTTATCGTGTAGTGCAAATTTATTATCAGAACTTGCATTACTAATCTGCTCATGTGCATCATGTTTGCATTTGTTATATCTTATGTCCAAACTGTCTTGCGAGTACATTCAAAGTACTCACCTGGCTTGTTGATTTGGCCAGATGTTGACGAAGGCGATCTTATGGATGAAGAGTTTGATAGCGAGTCCGACGCCTAGAGGAGTCCTAGTCAGTCCCGTGCGATCCTGGAGTTGATCACTTGTATTATATACGCTTCCGCTACCCAAATAAAATCATCGAGCCTCACTCCGACTCTTGATGAGCTGTAAGATTTAGGAGTCATGTCACCCACTTCACTGTGACATATCCACCACCACTTTTATTACGAGTCAGTAGCTATGCCACCATACCTTTGTGTCATATCTGCCTTTATATGTAATATCGGTGTACTTGTAATAAATTGTTGAGCAGCCTCAGCTCAACCTTGTATAATATTTAGTACTTCTGGATTTCTGTATCAAGGATTTGTCTACTGGTAAGAAGGATTCTTCTGTAGCGGTCAATACAAGGGTCGGCTTTTTAATAAATGTTTTATTGGAAAACCGGTCGTGACATTATATGTGACATAACTATGTCACATCTAGATGTGTCCTAGACAGACCCTTAAAAAATTGTCCGCCAGTTTTCATTTCTTTTTTCGGGAACGCGCGTATTCTATTTAAAACCACTGCTATGGAGAGATTTTTTACTCCATTATAGTCTCTTGTTTGATAGAGTTTCTCGCGTCTCGCTCTCTCACCCTCTCCATATCAAAACAAGATGATATTGTCCACTCTATCTCTCTCATCACCGGTGGTCACAGATCCGGCCGAATCCCGTCTGCTTCGGGAGGTGAGGAGGTGCAGCGTTGACGTTGTCGCCGTCGTCAATGGAGGAAGCCGATGCGCATCGTCCTCTTGGAGCCGGTGCTGGCACGGACGAAGATCCTCCGCGCCCTTGTTCGTTGCTGTCGTGTGGGCAGATCATGCCCGCCCACCTAAACGACATCTCGCCCACCTGAGGTATAACTTCTTGTACTGGTCCAGCTCCCCAGGTCGCTGCGTGCGGGTTTTCTTCTATGCGACTACTCCCCAACTCCCCATGCATAGTAGCTAGGGTTCGTCGGCTGGTCCAACATCACCTGCTAGTACTATTATAGAGGAAATGCCACTCAAAAAGTTGTCCTGGTTTATGCCTCGGTGGACGTATACATGTTGTTTCGACAAAAAGTACATGGTGGTTGTGCGGTCATTGTCCATATGGTGGTAGTACTATCACTGGTTAAATGAAGAAATGCTTTTTTTCTCGGGTATCCTGGTTTAGTTCCCATCAAGATAATTATGATGCTTCTGTTTGTTGGTGTACTTTTCATTAATTCTTATTGACAATTGAGATGTTGTTGCTAACCCTTTTTATATTTTTGGAAACAGTGATGCGTGTCTCCATACCCGGGCATGTCTTCATCAATTTTAGTGGAACTGCACAAAATTGGATGGCCATTGTTGTTCCGCCTCACTGTCCTCTGCCACGTGGTTCTTCCTTCCTCGAGCTTGATTACTGACAAGAAACAGACCACAGTGAGCATTTGTCGAACTTCTTAGGTGCCTCACCCAAACTTGATGCCAAATGGATGATGCATCACCATGATGACCTGTCGATGCTCATGGTTGCGCCGGCTGGTGAAGCTGATCGATTTTCGATGAAAAACAAGCTGTCTTCCATCAGTGCTCTTTGCCTGTTACGCACAAAGATGATATCCTTCATTAGTTCACCTTGGTTGCGTTGGAGACTCAGTCGTCTTTCACGTTGGTGCAATTTTTGCTAGGGTTTTACGACAGGTGGGCCCAAAATGTGGTTGGCTCACCTGTCATACAGCCAAAAGTAGGTGCAGTGAAGGCACCGGAGCTCAGTCCGTACTACAGTAGTATATATATAAGCGGGAGCCTCAGCGCTTGTTCGCTAGGGTTTGCACTCTCTGCACGCTCGCCGCACTACATATATGTTACACGCTGGAGGCTCAGCGTTCATTTGCTAGGGTTTGCTATATTCATAGTCTCACACCCTCTCTTCGCCAGATCTAAACAAGACTGCGTTTGCCTCTTGTCTCTCTCTCTCCCCCTCACAGCTGGTGAAGGAGGTGTCGGTATCCCGTCGCACCGGGAAGGGGAGGAGGTGCAACGTTCACTCTATCGCCTTCGGTGAGGGAGGCAATCCACTACCGGTTGCGCTGTTCTCTTTCACCCAGCGCCTGTGCGGGAGGGCCACCGACCCCTTCTTCCTCATTGTCGTACGTAGTTTGGGCAGATCCGGCCTCCCGCCGCACGCCTTGCCACATCCCAACGACCCTAAGGTATAAGTTTCTTTGAAACCGTCGTTGCTCTAGCCGCATGTGGATCTTTTTCAATCTGTAGTCGAATCTAGGTCTTGGTTCAAAGAGGAAAGAAGGATGCGGTGGGCTGGAGCAAGAATCTAGGACGTGGTTCAATGAGGAAAGGAGGGGCGGAAAGTAGTATAGACTGGCTATCCAGCCGCTTTATAGATCGAAAAGGGAAAAAGGGGGTAACCCAGTACACACATCTGTAAGGAACCGATCTCTTTGTTGAAAAGGGAAAGAAACCGGGGGGTCAGGTAGTTTGTGCACGACTAGATTTGCTGCCCTCACATAGGAAGAGGGTTCAAAGAGAACAAATATGGGACCAGCGCATATATGCTGCTTGGCTACATACTCTGCATCACCCATTTATACGTGTGGACGCACATGGTGCTGGCATGTCCCATGCAGCTATTTTGTTGTTGTTAATCTTAGAATTAACTACTGATCTGTTTTAGAAGAATTTCTCTATTAATATGAATCAATGCAACCGTTTTAGAAATGCTACTATCCTATACTTTGTTTTCCATCAAGATAAGGTAGATGCTTCTTTTTGTGGCCGCATGTTTCATCCTCCTTTATTGGCCAGTAATTGTTTTATTTTTTGCCTCTTAAAACAGGGATATCTATTCAACTTGTTGCTATAGAAAACTTAAATGTCACACCGGCAACTTTGCTTGATTTCAGTGCAACTACACAAAACTTGATTGGATTTCCTATTCGTGTTGGTAGATTCGTATTTTATGTTGGTTGTCTCATGAAAGGTCAGTACAGGCCTTCATCCACATGATTGTGCAGTGTGCTTTGAGATGCTGTGCTACTTGTATTGGTACTATTTTAAATAAATGATGAATTGAAGCTATTGTATTGCTGTCTTTTGCCATTAAGTGGTGAACAAAAATGGGACCAACCCAGATATGATGCTTGTTGCTTTGTTACAACAAATTCAGCATCACCCCCTTTATAAGCTAGTAATTGATGCCACTCTCAGAATTAACTACTGAATCTTATTTCAAAACTGCAATACTTGTTAGGGATTGGCGGGATTACCATTTTTGTGGCCGCATGTTTCATCCTCCTTTATTAGCCAGTAACTGATTCCTTTTTGGCCTCTGTTTATACAGGAATGTCTATTCAACTTGTTGCTATCGTGACATTTTGCTTCGCTACACGAAACACTTTGCTTGATTTCAGTGCAACTGCACAAAACGAGATTGGATTTCCTATTCGTGTTGGCAGATTCGTATGTGATCTTGTGTGTGTCATGACAGGTTGGTACTTGCCTTCATCCACATGATCGTGCAGTGTGTTTTGAGATGTTGTGCTACTTGTATTGGTACTGCTTTAAATAAATGATGAATTGAAGCTATTGTATTGCTGTCTTTTCCCATTAAGTAGTGAACAAAAATGGGACCAACCCAGACATGATGCTTGTTGCTTTGTTACAACAAATTCAGCATCACCCCCTTTATAAGCTTTGTCGTTCTTTATACATGTTGAAACAAGGCATTGTTAAGATAATGTCTCGGTCAATATGAATGAATCACACTGATGGAGAATTGCTACTCTCCTGCTTTGTTTCCCATTAAGATAAAGTAGATCAGTAGATGCTTTTCTTCTCGGAGTACAAGTCATCAACCGTTATTTCTTAGTAATTGTTTCCCTTATACCTATTGTTGCTTACAGGGATATCAAAATTAAAGCTCGGTTTTATTCCGACTTCGATTTTAGTTGAACTGCACAAAAGGAGACAATGTGTAAGGCAAACTGCTGCATTACTGGGTCTAGTTGGTCGTTCCACTTTGCAGAAAGAAGCAGTCACTGTTTGCACTACATTACAGAAGGAATGACCGAGAAGCTTTACAGAGTATTATTAGACACCAGTGACATGACTAGTCTGCAGAGACCATTGGCAATTTAACAACACGTGGAGTGCCCTGGGCAAAAAGTGCCCAAACAAGTACAAAAGCTATGACAGGACTCCACGATCATAGGCATTACATATTTTGAATGGGAAAAGCTTGTCATAGTTTAATCATCGATGTTAGCAAGAAGACGTTAGTTTAATATATTGGAATTGGAAAACCTTGTCAAAATTTGCTCATTGATGTTAGCCAGAAGACATGCATTTGATATTTTTGAGTGGGACGCCCTTGCTGTGAGTAGCGTCTAGTGTTTTTTCCTATTCCTGTGTTCAGTTTAGAAGTAAATAGTTACTCTGCTGAGATATTCCTGTGTTAAGAGTTTGTTCTGAATATTGTCTATGTAATGCCAGGCCTTGTGTTTGATTGCAAAGTTGAGCTTGGAATGTTGTGGCATGCGGCATCACGAGCTGTTCATCGTGCCTCCTGAGAATAATGCTTCGTATTGTTTTGCATGTCGATCTAATGCCAGTGATTTGCTTGTTAAGAAGATCATCCTCTTCTGTTGTTTTTGTGCTTAAGAAGTTCATTGTCTGATGTTTCATTCATAGCCTATAGGACAAGTCGGGTAGGTTAGACGTGAAACCATATGATCTTCCAACCAACTCATGATATTAGGCCGTGATTGGATCGTCATTTTCCAACCAAAACCGCTTGTAAAACCGACGCTTGTAAATTAAATTAGATGGTCTCGGGCGAAGGCTATTAGTTGGTCGATTTCGACTAGTAAAATATCGGAAGTACTTGACACACGATAAAAATGTTGAATGACACTCGGACGATTGCTAATCCAGCCGTTAGCTGCTATTTCAGCCTTGCCCATAGATGGCATGATACGCACGTCGTGCATGTATCGTCTGGTAATGTTGTCCATATAGTAGTGCTCGTAAAATATACACTGGTCTCTCAAATTACACGCGTAACCCGCCGGTTTTACTTACTGACCTCAGGCCCTCGGTTTCATTACGCCTGTATTTTACGCGTTGTTTTTGATGATGAGTAAATTACACTTGTATGTTAATACAGGTTTGAAATAAACCAGAGCTCCCAAGCGCGGCCTTACCGTTTCATGCCGTCTTAGTTTCTCGAAGGTGCTCATAGGTGTCCGATGATCCTGGCTTCCTGAATGAGTAGCGGGCGCTATATCAGACCATCTGTAGGGCCCACGAGGCCCTCTCCGTTGTCCTTCGAGTTGTTGCGCTCGCCATGGCGCCGAGCATTGTTAACATCGTCAATGAACATGAGGATTCAGGAGATGACTTTATTTTGATTGGATGACACTAGGGACCTACTAGGGCCATAGCCGTACGTACGCAAGTGCCTCCTTATTATGTACAACTATATTTTTTTTTGCTTTCTCCTGGTTTCCTGACATCACGGTCCCACACCATTGTCAACCTATGTAGTCAATATAAATGAGAGAATTGCACAAGGTGCGGCCGACAGCTGGGACCAAGCAGCTCGAGCAGTATTTGTGTTTTTGAGGCGTGAGCACTGCAGAGTTTTTCTTGGCGATGATTTCGTTGTTGTTCAGAGGAGAGCAGGGTATTAACTGGGCGGGCTATGGCCGGTCCAGCCCAGGCCAGATATCCAGCCCAGATACTCATTTTTTCAAGATGAAAATGGCTAGCCCAGCTATACGTCATTTTGAGGAATACCCAGGCAAGGTCAACTTGTTATTCTCCGCCCCACTGGGCTGCAAATCTTTCCTAGGAGGGATGCATTAGGCTTAACAGGAAAATGGGCTTTAAAAAATAATAAATGGGATGTAATTATTAAAACTGGGCAGTAACTATAAAACATGCACCAAACACGAAATTAGTTTATAAAATATTATTTATGGATTTTGAAAATCTTAAATTTTCATTGTTGCGTGCGCAATGTTTCGTTGGATTTTTACGTAATACAAATTTATATTTAATCTGACTAGAAATTTTGGGATAAAAATATTTCGGAGCCCATCAAAATGTGGGAAATTTTATTGAATTCTGTCTTCAACGGTTGGTTGAAATTATTAATCATTGTCCTAGCTAGAAAATGGGTTGTACTTTTAACAAAGTGTAAATGGGTTGTTGTAAATTCCTTTAGAATTCCAAAATGGGTTGTACATTCTTACAAAACGCAAATGGGCTATAAGTTCTCTGCCACACACTTGTGGGCCTACTAAGTGACGCGTCCCCTAGAAAAATAAGTTGACGCGTATGCAAGGCTTTGCCAACTTATTATAGTCAACACACGGTTCTAGCAGCAGTGGCCATTGGATGTCTATCCAACAGATGTCGTGCTTCTTCTTCAATCTCGGATATTCTTAGCTTCTACCGCCCAAAAAATGATTCCTCCCCCTGACATCTGGGGCGCACCATTTCGGAGGCTGACCTGTGGGCCTACTAAGTTGGAGCATACCAAGGGCTTTGTCAACTTAGTCAATAATAAACGTTTCTAGCTTCAGTGACCGTACGATGTCCATCCAACGGCCGTAGTGCTTCTTCAACCTCTGGTCTTCTTGGTCCAGCCACCCAAAGCAGCGTTGGTCGTGCCGCCTGCTCCTGCCTCCCGTGGCCAGCTGTGCTGCCGCGGAGGCCTCACCGCCCCCATACTACTCCCACCGCTGGCCAGGCCATCCCTCCACTCACCCACACCCCCTGTTATTCTGCAGCGACAGTAGCCTCATACCGCAGCCGAACCAGTGAACCCTCGTACTCCTCTCTGCGCGAGCTTCCACTACTGCGTCTTCCCCGACTCCGCGTCATCCCCTTCCTAGGCCTCGCCTCGTCCAGACCACCGCCCTGGTGCCCTCGGTGCGGCGTGGTCAACGTGGTCAACGACCGACTTCCATCCGAAGAGTAATGTACGTGGAGAGGCTGACAGTTGGGTCCAGGCGGCCGCAAGGAAGTGCCTCCTTATTACGCGCAAAATAATTATTCCTCCACCTTACAGTAGGGACCCACCGGACGGGCCACCTTATTTTGCGAAAAATCGTTTCCCCCTTGACTGCTCGGACCCACCGGACGGGCCAGTGTATTTCGCAAAAAAAAAACGTTCCCCCCGCTGTCAGCTCGGACCCACCGGAAGTGCCTCCTTATTACGCACAAAAATGAATACTCCCCCTGCTAGCTGGGACCCACCATGGTGGGAGGCTGACTTGTGGGCCTACTAAGTTGACTGGGACGGGGGCCTTTGTCAACTTTAGTCAATATGAATGATTCTAGCTCCAGTGATTGTACGATGTCCATCCAACGGCCGTAGTGCTTCTTCAACCTCTGGTCTTCTTGCTCCAGCCGCCCAAAACAGCGCCGGTCGTGCCGCATGCTCCTGCCTCCCGTGGCCGGCTGTGCTGCCGCGGAGGCCTCACCGCCCCCTACTATTCCCACCGCTGGCCAGGCCCTGCGGCGACGGCAACCTCACACCGCAAGCAAATCACTGAACCCTCGTACTCCTCTCCACACAGGCTTCCACTGCCGCGTCTTCCCCGGCTCCCCGCCGTCCCCTTCCTAGGCCTCGCCGTCGTCCACCGCCCTGGTGCTCTCAGCGCGGCGTGGTCAACATGGTCAAGGAACGACTTCCGTCGGACGTGGACTGTACGTGGAGAGGCTGGCAGCTGGGTCCACGGCCGCTGCAAGGAAGTGCCTCCTTATTACGTGCAAAATAATTATTCCTCCACCTGACAGTGGGGACCCACCGGACGGGCCACCGTATTTCGCGAAAAAACATTTTCCCCCTGACTGCTGGGACCCACCAGCTACACCTTCGCATGCAAGGAAGTGCGTCTGGGCAAAAAAAACGATTCACCCCCTGACTGCTGGGACCCACCAGCTACATCTTTGCACGCAAGGAAGTGCCTGACAGTCGGGACCCACCTGGTCGAAGCGTACGTAGCGTTGTCATTCTGGTCGCGAACATGTACGTACATATATACTGGTCGATGTAGAGGCGCGCACGTGTCGTAGTAGAGGCGCGCACGTAGCATGTACACGTACGTACAGCGGTCAGGGTGCAAGAAAGAAAATACGGCCACGTATGTGTACATACGGGCGGGGTCTCGAACGCCTACTCGCGCATACGTACGGTGAGGGCTCGTGTACATGGCTGGGTCGGAACGGAGAAACATCATCGTCTTCGTGTTCATGGGGAGGCAACGGAATGCGTCATGTTCATGGGGAGGCAACGGAATGCGTTGTGTTCATCGGGAGGGATTGGATGGAACAGGCGATGGAAACAAGGCCTGGCGTATCGCAGAATGGAGGAAACGGCCTTGTGTTCGACCGGCCACGTTCAAAACAGGATCCTGTTCTTCAGGAGGGGTGTGGCGTACCGCAAAACGGAGGAAACGGACCTCCTACGGTCGAAATGGGGGTCATGTTGATCGGGAGGGGTGTGGCGTACCGCAAAACGGATGAAACGGATCTCCTACAGTCGAAACGGGGGTCCTGTTGATAGGGAGGGGTGTGGCGTACCGCAAAATGGAGGAAACGGACTTGTGTTGGAGCGCTACGGTAGAAACGGGG